>NC_087190.1:102500-157500 GCF_035594125.1 Scylla paramamosain | reverse complement strand
CCACTGCTCGATAGTCCAGTCCTTCATCCTGTCACAAAATGCAAGTCTCTTCTCTTGCTGGGCTACAGAAACCACAGGCTTGGGGCGCGCTGCATAACTCAGGTACTGGAGGTCGTCGTGGATACGGCGCGATAATGTCCTCACAGACACATTACTCAGCAATCCAAAGTTGTCTTCCCTTATTTTTCTGGCTGATACTCGTGGATTGCGTTCAAGTTCAAGGTGTACCACCCTCAGGGTTCGTAGGGAAGTTTTGCGGGTGTTTCCTGGTGGTTTCCTCTTCGCGGGTATTTTGTTGCCGCCCATTTCAGCCATGCGCCTCACGTATCGTTGAACTTGACGGACACTGACACCCGTCTGGTCAGAGATAGCCCGTGTGGAGTGCCCAGCCTTGTGGAGAGATGAGATGGCTACGATGTCATCCCGTGACAACATCTGGTAGCGCACCATTGTGCAGGACAACAGCTAAACAGGAGAGTAACTGCAAGCCAGTGTGGGGGGGTGGCGCGGGAGGACAGCAACAAAACACCCCCAATCAGAGTGATTGACAGGCGCCTGTCACTTCTTCCCGCCTTGGCAAGCTGCCCAACACCCCGGGTGAGGTGCCAGATGTGTGATAACTGAATTTAAAGCACCCGAGGCCCGCCAAGGAAAGCGCGCGCGTTTTGATCATTGAAACGGACACCGTGGTCTCCCGCGACAATGTTCATGGCGAGCACTGTAGTAGTAATAGCAGCTGCATTAGTAGTAGTAGAAGCAGCAGGAACAGCACCAATAGCAGTAGCAGTAGTAGCAGTAGTAGTAGTAGTAGTAGTAATAGTAGTAGAAGTAGTAGTAGTAGTAGTAGTAGTAGTAGTAGTAGTAGTAGTAATGGTAAGAACAACGACAACAACAGTCATCATCAGCTACTCACCTCGCACGTGTGTGGTGTTTTATCGCCCGTATTTCCTTAATTCCGTATCCACCACGCCCTTCGCTCCTCTCCGCACCTCAAGGTCACTAGCACGCACCTATGGATCGCCACGGACACCACGCGAGGTCACGGACACAGGTCAAATGGATTCGCATCGGAGCGGTTTCGCGCACTCCCCCCCCCGTCGGCTTTCAACACAATACTGAGGCGGGATTGCTGCCGGCGGGAATCGGGCCCCTCCTCTTCCCCGCTTACCTCGCTTTTTATTATATTTCTCTTCTCTCATTTGCTCCATTTTGTATTCTCATGTATGGCTGAATAGGGTTTTGGTTTTAGTTTATTGGAATTTATGTTCGTTTTGAATCATGCAGGGGAAATACGTTTTTTTCAATGTTGTTCTGTATTTTGCGTCTGGCAGATAGTGAGACGAAGAGTGTGAGTGAGAGAGAATGTGGTATGAAAATAGAGAAAATAAAGCTAGCTCACTGAATGACACGCCTAGGAATCACAATCTTTAACCCAATGGAACAATTATACACCATAGATTCAATAGTACAGTCCATGAATAGTTAAATAGTCCACTACGATAGTCACCCTGGTCTCCGTACGACAGTTTGGAACATGGCCATTGATCTACACTACAGAGAAATGAAGAAATTGTCGGTTGTTTTTTAAGATAAAAATTCCGCATTGACAGGCTATTTTGGGCGGAAAGAATGCACGAGAAAGGAAGCTTGATCCTTGACCTTTGCTCGACCTGAAGGGCGTGGTGCAGCAGCTTCCGGGGAAGTCAAAATAAGGAGAAATATAACAGGGTGTGGAGATTTTTTTTTATATAGTGGAGATACATTGAAATATATCAACGAGACCTGTCATTCCTTTAATATTTGTATATATTTGTATATATTTATTTATTAGGTTATTAAATATTGTTTTGTTTTATTATGTCAGACCGTGGGGTAAAAGTAACAGCAATTAAGATTTTTGCAATGGGAAAAAAGCAGAGATATCTTAATATTGATAGAGAAATTAATAATTAAATAATAAATAAATAAATAAATAAATAAAATTAACAGATTAATAGACTAATTCATTGACTGATATGTAAATGGATGTGTGTATGTATGTATTTATGTATAGTCAGACAGATAGATAAAATAAATAAAAAATAAATAAATAAATAAAAGGAAAGAAATGATGCAGGTTTTTAAGAGTGTTTTAATGGTTCTAGTGACAGATTAGTAAGATTTCTACATTATTAACAGGAGAAACATTCTTGATAACCTGTACTGCTTTCAAAAGGGTCTAGTTGAAATGATGCAGGTTTTTAAGGGTGTTTTAATGGTTCTAGTGACAAGTTAGCAAGATTTCTACATTATTAACATGGAAAACACTCTAGATAATGCGAGAGATCATAGCAAGACAATTGTGTTTCTTTTAATAGAAGATTGTGTTGTTTGTTGTATCTGCAAATTGGTGAATTAAGAAATACCTACACTAATTTAATCTGCATTTTGCATATTTTATTTACTGTACACGCTAGTACCGGGATGCATGAACTGGGTCTTAATTGGCTTAGTGTGTGATGTACAGTGTCTGAAAAATAATTTGGCTGCCTTCCACTGGTTTTATTACGCGAAATATTGATACCCAACGACCAACATGCAGGTATTATATTAAAAATTATATTATATTAAAAATTAACACCACAGCCAGCGAATTTAGCTACCATAGGCTACAGGAATGATTGAACTGAATGAATCGGCAAGAAAATAATGTTTCAGCATTTCGTAGTGATGTAAATATGGGTAGCAATATTTTCTATCATTTTTCTTTTTTTGAATTCAGTGGCTGTTCATAAAAGTAAAAAGAAAAGAATCTTAAAAGAAATCTAAGCAAAGTTGCTATAGAGGGTTACAATCGGATATTATATAGTATTTAAACCTTAATTCTTCCTAGTACCGATGCTCTTTTGTTTGTTATTTATGTGAAGGAGAGAGCGCATCAGTCGTTTATACACAAAACTTTCCATTCAGCGTACAAGATGGTGAGGAAGAACACGTTGGTAATTATACACGGTTTTTAACGCTATAACACTTCTTTACTTTGATTTTACTATCAACAACTGTAAGTATATGAACACAGGTTGATCTGAGTAATGGATGTGTGCAGAAAGGTAGCGAAAGACTTGGGGAGAGGTGAAAATAAGAAGTTGTTTTTCCCGACTCCTTATCCTTGGTGAGTAATGTTTATGAAATCTTGTGTTGCCTCTAGTGTTGCTGTGCTGAGTTATTTAGCTGTTATTTTACCCTCATCCCGCAGAATTTGTCACTTGTTACCTCCTTACTGGGCCAAGAGAGTGAAATACGCCGTGTGTACAGGGTAGCTGGCCAGGTGACTCTTGGTGAGTAATGTTTATGAAATCTTGTCCTGAGCCTGTAGTGTTGACTGTGCCGAGTTATTTAGCTGTTATTTTACTCTCATCCCTCAGAATTTGTCACTTGTTACCCCCTTACTGGGCCAAGAGAGTGAAATAAGCCGTGTGTACAGGGTAGCTGACCAGGTGACGCTTCTCATTACAGATCTTGCCGTAATTTGAAATATAGATATACACAACTAAAATTATAATGCTGATGGTGAATTTTAAAGGTCTGTCTGCACTTTAGGGAAGTATGGTTAGTTTTGTTAGGTGAGGAAGTTAGAAAGGTAACAATTATGAAGATATGTTAATAGCAGACTTAGTGGTGTCCCCCAAGGTTATATTATTCATTTAATTTTTGCCTTCCAGATGACTGTGTTGGTGACAGAACCCTGGCAGGAAGAGGTGACGTTGCCTTGGATATTCAGAGTGAGGGAGACTGGCAGAAGACACAGAGGGTATGTGTCAATTTTGTTATTTCTGACTCACTGTTCTGTTGTGATATATTTATTTATTTATTTATTATGTAGGAAGGACACTGGCCAAGGGAATAGGAAGGTGGAAATACAGAAGCAGGCAGGGAGTTCCAGAGTTTACCAGAGACCTTGAATGACCTTGTGTCCTGGGTCTTGCTGAGGTCAACATATACCAACATTCCTCACTAAATAACCAAATTTCATGCAACTTGACCTTAAATGACCTGTATTCTGGGCCATACTAAGGTCATTTTGCAAGATTTCAATGAATATACCTTTTTCCTGTGTCTGTACTCTACCTAATCATGTGTGTGTGTGTGTGTGTGTGTGTGTGTGTGTGTGTGTGTGTGTGTGTGTGTGTGTGTGTGTTTTCACCTGCTTGAAATTATGAACTGAGATTGCAAGACTATACATCTATTAAGTCCATTTAAAATACCAGCTATTCTTAGTATAAATTTATGTTACAATGGTTGTTGATGTGTTTCCTACCCCCTTGCTATTTCCTCTTGTTTGCCTTGTGTCCAGAAACAGCAGGTCTTCTCTGTTCTCTTGTTGTCTATGGGTTATTCAAATTATAAACATTACTGTCTATTTTCCTTCTTCTTCCTCTCAGTTCCTTCTTGTTTCTTTCAATTCTCCTTCCTTTTCCATCTTATGTTTGGGAATATCAGCCTTTCCTGTGTTCTTATGGCCTTTTGTTGATTATTTGGGCTACAGTATTATAATAAATTAATAATTCAATAATACTACCATATATTTAGGAAGGGAGCCCTGAACTGTTCCATGCATTCAGAAACACACAGCTTAAACCGAACCACACTTTCAGAACGACTGTACGAGCTCCGCAAGACAAGCCTGGCCCGGGTGATCTGCGACGACAGTGAACGCAAGCTACGGTACGTCCAGCCCAAAGTAATGCTGGAGGCCGACTCTTTCCTGTAAGTAATAATGCCTTGTCACTGTTGCCATTGCTATTTAGTGACCCAAGGAGTGAATGAATATGAATAAGAAAACTTTTGAAGATAGGCTAGTATGTCTAACCTCACCATTCTCCCCCTCATGGACTTAACAAATTTAACCACTCACTTTCTTATGTAGGGCCTCCTGTATGGAACTCTGTGCCTCTCCAAATTCAGGATGTACCCTCTATCACCACATTTAAAACAAAATTTTAAAATCTGATCTTAGCTACCTACTAATTTGAATTATTACCTCATTCTAAAGCAATGGTGTATCCAGACTCTTCTTCTTATCATATCTACCACACTACTTTAAACCTCTGCTTTAAAAAGGCTAACTACAACAGACACATTAAACCTCACTATGTATATATCTCCTAAATGTAACTGTTAGTTATTAATAAATGTTCAAATGTTCTCTCTCTGTTTCCTTATTTTAAAGCAGATGAAAAAGGAGCCACTGAGGTGCTGGTCCTTAACCACAAATAAAAATAACAAGAAGAAGCATCGGCCAAGAAGAGATTACGCGTGGAAAGAGGAAGGATTGGGGCTCGGCTCACGGCAACAGCACCCGTGTGTGCGTTCTTGGGCCGTTCCTGATCTGTGGACTTCCGGCGAGCAAATCCCTTCTTTTAAAGCTTGGTGTTGACTGACCTCTGACAACCTGACTGGTGGTGAGTCCATTCCAGACTATTCCAGTCACCCACCACTCTCTTTGACAACCAATTCCTCCTTACTACTACTACTACTACTACTACTACTACTACTACTACTACTACTACTAACAAAAGTAAATAATAATAATAATAATAATAATAACTATTACAAATTACAAACAATTACATATGTTTATAATAGTAGAGCTGATTACAATTTGAAAACTAATAAATACAATGAATAATTACTTGTTAAGTGTTGTTTTATCAGTAATTTAAAGGAATGTAATGGTTTGTTTTTAACTGTGTCCGAGAGCCGGGTCCAGTGCTTGGTTCCTCGTGAGACGACACTCTGTTGGGCACGGGAGGTTCAGCAGAAGGGTGTCCTCAAGTTACCTGTCTGTCTTAACTGAATATCATGAGCCCGTGTCTCTTGTGTTTGTATTAAGAGCTTTGTATACAAACGCCAAGGTCTGGAATACAGTAATGTCTCCAGTTTCTAGGAGTTTAAGATCCACTGCTATGTTCGGACTTGTTACTGTTTGTCTTATTCCAAATTAGCTTTTTTGGGGCAAGAAATAATTTATGAGTGTAGGTTGCACTAGGAGAAAGAGAGAGAGAGAGAGAGAGAGAGAGAGAGAGAGAGAGAGAGAATGTTTTAGATATTATTATTATTATTATTATTATTATTATTATTATTATTATTATTATTATTATTATTATTATTATTATTATTATTATTATTACTGCTACATATTTCTCTCTCTCTCTCTCTCTCTCTCTCTCTCTCTCTCTCTCTCTCTCTCTCTCTCTCTCTCTCTCTCTCTCTCTCTCTCTCTCTCTCTTACAATAATAGTTTTACCCTTCTCTCTCATCCTCTCTCCCACTTCCACTCACTCACTCTCTCCCTCCTTTTGCAGCAAATCCCGAGGATCAACGAGGACATGGTGGACCCAGAGATTGCAGCAGCAGCGAGAGAGAGAGAGAGAAGCAAGAGAGGAGGGAGAGGAAGGAGAGGAGGAGGAGAGAGAGGGAGGCCAGGAGGGAGGCACGTCAGAGAGAGAGGGAGAGGAAGAGGTTGATTCTGTTACAACAACAACTGCAACAACAACAACAGTTAGTCAGTGAGGAGGGGGAGGGGCCGTCCTCTGATGCTGAGGATGAGGTATTGTTCAGGGTAAGTAGTAGTAGTAGTAGTAGTAATGCATCATTTTTAAACTTTCCGAGATAATCTTATTTCAACAGGTAGAGATGAAAAAGTCCTCTAACTGACAAAAAAAAAACATTATCTATTTATTTTGTTATGTAGGCCAGCCAGCCGTGGGGGGGGACAAAACTTCAATAAAAGAGACTCTCTGAGGTGTGGCTCCCCAAAATAGAATTGCAAATGGTAGCCAGAATTAACATGAATACTGGAGGGTGCTGTCAGGCCAAACCAGCTCCCCATCTGTGCCTATGCAGTGTCTGGCCAGCCACTAGTGTGTTTTGGGGGCTCAGACCAGCAGATTCCCACTGTTTATTCACTGTTTGTGTTGATGCAGTGTCTGGGCAGCCACTTGTGTGTTTTGGGGGCTCAGACCAGCAGATTCCCACTGTTTATTCACTGTTTGTGTTGATCTAGTGTTTGGCCAGCCACTTGTGTGTATATAGGGGACTCAGACCAGCAGATTCCCACTGTTTATCCACTGTTTGTGTTGATGCAGTGTTTAGCCAGCCACTTGTGTGTTTTGGGGGCTCAGACCAGCAGATTCCTACTATTTATCCACTGTTTGTGTTGATCTAGTGTTTGGCCAGCCACTTGTGTTTATATAGGGGACTCAGACCAGCAGATTCCCACTGTTTATCCACTGTTTGTGTTGATGCAGTGTTTGGCCAGCCACTTGTGTGTTTTGGGGGCTCAGACCAGCAGATTCCCACTGTTTATTCACTGTTTGTGTTGATCTAGTGTTTGGCCACCCACTTGTGTGTTTTGGGGGCTCAGACCAGCAGATTCCCACTGTTTATTCACTGTTTGTGTTGATCTGGTGTTTGGCCAGCCACTTGTGTGTATGTAGGGGACTCAGACCAGCAGATTCCCACTGTTTATCCACTGTTTGTGTTGATGCAGTGTTTGGCCAGCCACTTGTGTGTATGTAGGGGACTCAGACCAGCAGATTCCCACTGTTTATCCACTGTTTGTGTTGATGCAGTGTTTGGCCAGCCACTTGTGTGTATGTAGGGGACTCAGACCAGCAGATTCCCACTGTTTATTCACTGTTTGTGTTGATGCAGTGTTTGGCCAGCCACTTGTGTGTATGTAGGGGACTCAGACCAGCAGATTCCCACTGTTTATCCACTGTTTGTGTTGATGCAGTGTTTGGCCAACCACTTGTGTGTTTTGGGGGCTCAGACCAGCAGATTCCTACTATTTATCACTGTTTGTGTTGATCTAGTGTTTGGCCAGCCACTTGTGTTTATGTAGGGGACTCAGACCAGCAGATTCCCACTGTTTATCCACTGTTTGTGTTGATCTAGTGTTTGGCCAGCCACTTGTGTGTTTTGGGGGCTCAGACCAGCAGATTCCCACTGTTTATTCACTGTGTGTTGATCTAGTGTTTGGCCAGCCACTAGTGTGTTTTGGGGGCTTAGACCAGCAGATTCTCACTGTTTATTCACTGTTTGTGTTGATGCAGTGTTTGGCCAGCCACTTGTGTGTATGTAGGGGACTCAGACCAACAGATTCCCACTGTTTATCCACTGTTTGTGTTGATGCAGTGTTTGGCCAGCCACTTGTGTGTATGTAGGGGACTCAGACCAGCAGATTCCCACTGTTTATTCACTGTTTGTGTTGATGCAGTGTTTGGCCAGCCACTTGTGTGTATGTAGCGGACTCAGACCAGCAGATTCCCACTGTTTATCCACTGTTTGTGTTGATGCAGTGTTTGGCCAGCCACTTGTGTGTTTTGGGGGCTCAGACCAGCAGATTCCTACTATTTATCCACTGTTTGTGTTGATCTAGTGTTTGGCCAGCCACTTGTGTTTATGTAGGGGACTCAGACCAGCAGATTCCCACTGTTTATCCACTGTTTGTGTTGATCTAGTGTTTGGCCAGCCATTTGTGTGTTTTGGGGGCTCAGACCAGCAGATTCCCACTGTTTATTCACTGTTTGTGTTGATCTAGTGTTTGGCCAGCCACTAGTGTGTTTTGGGGGCTCAGACCAGCAGATTCTCACTGTTTATTCACTGTTTGTGTTGATCTAGTGTTTGGCCAGCCATTTGTGTGTTTTGGGGGCTCAGACCAGCAGATTCCCACTGTTTATTCACTGTTTGTGTTGATGCAGTGTTTGGCCAGCCACTTGTGTGTTTTGGGGGCTCAGACCAGCAGATTCCCACTGTTTATTCACTGTTTGTGTTGATCTAGTGTTTGGCCAGCCACTAGTGTGTTTTGGGGGCTCAGACCAGCAGATTCTCACTGTTTATTCACTGTTTGTGTTGATCTAGTGTTTGGCCAGCCACTTGTGTGTATGTAGGGGACTCAGACCAGCAGATTCCCACTGTTTATTCACTGTTTGTGTTGATGCAGTATTTGGCCAGCCACTTGTGTGTATGTAGCGGACTCAGACCAGCAGATTCCCACTGTTTATCCACTGTTTGTGTTGATGCAGTGTTTGGCCAGCCACTTGTGTGTTTTGGGGGCTCAGACCAGCAGATTCCTACTCTTTATCCACTGTTTGTGTTGATCTAGTGTTTGGCCAGCCACTTGTGTTTATGTAGGGGACTCAGACCAGCAGATTCCCACTGTTTATCCACTGTTTGTGTTGATGCAGTGTTTGGCCAACCACTTGTGTGTTTTGGGGGCTCAGACCAGCAGATTCCTACTATTTATCACTGTTTGTGTTGATCTAGTGTTTGGCCAGCCACTTGTGTTTATGTAGGGGACTCAGACCAGCAGATTCCCACTGTTTATCCACTGTTTGTGTTGATCTAGTGTTTGGCCAGCCACTTGTGTGTTTTGGGGGCTCAGACCAGCAGATTCCCACTGTTTATTCACTGTTTGTGTTGATCTAGTGTTTGGCCAGCCACTAGTGTGTTTTGGGGGCTCAGACCAGCAGATTCTCACTGTTTATTCACTGTTTGTGTTGATCTAGTGTTTGGCCAGCCACTTGTGTGTATGTAGGGGACTCAGACCAGCAGATTCCCACTGTTTATTCACTGTTTGTGTTGATGCAGTATTTGGCCAGCCACTTGTGTGTATGTAGCGGACTCAGACCAGCAGATTCCCACTGTTTATCCACTGTTTGTGTTGATGCAGTGTTTGGCCAGCCACTTGTGTGTTTTGGGGGCTCAGACCAGCAGATTCCTACTATTTATCCACTGTTTGTGTTGATCTAGTGTTTGGCCAGCCACTTGTGTTTATGTAGGGGACTCAGACCAGCAGATTCCCACTGTTTATCCACTGTTTGTGTTGATCTAGTGTTTGGCCAGCCACTAGTGTGTTTTGGGGGCTCAGACCAGCAGATTCTCACTGTTTATTCACTGTTTGTGTTGATCTAGTGTTTGGCCAGCCACTTGTGTGTATGTAGGGGACTCAGACCAGCAGATTCCTACTATTTATCCACTGTTTGTGTTGATCTAGTGTTTGGCCAGCCACTTGTGTTTATGTAGGGGACTCAGACCAGCAGATTCCCACTGTTTATCCACTGTTTGTGTTGATGCAGTGTTTGGCCAACCACTTGTGTGTTTTGGGGGCTCAGACCAGCAGATTCCTACTATTTATGACTGTTTGTGTTGATCTAGTGTTTGGCCAGCTACTTGTGTTTATGTAGGGGACTCAGACCAGCCGATTTCCACTGTTTATTCACTGTTTGTGTTGATCTAGTGTTTGGCCACCCACTTGTGTGTTTTGGGGGCTCAGACCAGCAGATTCCCACTGTTTATTCACTGTTTGTGTTGATCTAGTGTTTGGCCAGCCACTAGTGTGTTTTGGGGGCTCAGACCAGCAGATTCTCACTGTTTATTCACTGTTTGTGTTGATGCAGTGTTTGGCCAGCCACTTGTGTGTATGTAGGGGACTCAGACCAGCAGATTCCCACTGTTTATCCATTGTTTGTGTTGATGCAGTGTTTAGCCAGCCACTTGTGTGTATGTAGGGGACTCAGACCAGCAGATTCCCACTGTTTATCCACTGTTTGTGTTGATGCAGTGTTTGGCCAGCCACTTGTGTGTATGTAGGGGACTCAGACCAGCAGATTCCCACTGTTTATTCACTGTTTGTGTTGATGCAGTATTTGGCCAGCCACTTGTGTGTATGTAGCGGACTCAGACCAGCAGATTCCCACTGTTTATCCACTTTGTGTTGATGCAGTGTTTGGCCAGCCACTTGTGTGTTTTGGGGGCTCAGACCAGCAGATTCCTACTATTTATCCACTGTTTGTGTTGATCTAGTGTTTGGCCAGCCACTTGTGTTTATGTAGGGGACTCAGACCAGCAGATTCCCACTGTTTATCCACTGTTTGTGTTGATCTAGTGTTTGGCCAGCCATTTGTGTGTTTTGGGGGCTCAGACCAGCAGATTCCCACTGTTTATTCACTGTTTGTGTTGATCTAGTGTTTGGCCAGCCACTAGTGTGTTTTGGGGGCTCAGACCAGCAGATTCTCACTGTTTATTCACTGTTTGTGTTGATCTAGTGTTTGGCCAGCCACTTGTGTGTATGTAGGGGACTCAGACCAGCAGATTCCTACTATTTATCCACTGTTTGTGTTGATCTAGTGTTTGGCCAGCCACTTGTGTTTATGTAGGGGACTCAGACCAGCAGATTCCCACTGTTTATCCACTGTTTGTGTTGATGCAGTGTTTGGCCAACCACTTGTGTGTTTTGGGGGCTCAGACCAGCAGATTCCTACTATTTATCACTGTTTGTGTTGATCTAGTGTTTGGCCAGCCACTTGTGTTTATGTAGGGGACTCAGACCAGCAGATTCCCACTGTTTATCCACTGTTTGTGTTGATGTAGTGTTTGGCCAGCCACTTGTGTGTTTTGGGGGCTCAGACCAGCAGATTCCCACTGTTTATTCACTGTTTGTGTTGATCTAGTGTTTGGCCAGCCACTAGTGTGTTTTGGGGGCTCAGACCAGCAGATTCTCACTGTTTATTCACTGTTTGTGTTGATCTAGTGTTTGGCCAGCCACTTGTGTGTATGTAGGGGACTCAGACCAGCAGATTCCCACTGTTTATTCACTGTTTGTGTTGATCTAGTGTTTGGCCAGCCACTTGTGTGTATGTAGGGGACTCAGACCAGCAGATTCCCACTGTTTATCCATTGTTTGTGTTGATGCAGTGTTTGGCCAGCCACTTGTGTGTATGTAGGGGACTCAGACCAGCAGATTCCCACTGTTTATCCACTGTATGTGTTGATGCAGTGTTTGGCCAGCCACTTGTGTGTATGTAGGGGACTCAGACCAGCAGATTCCCACTGTTTATTCACTGTTTGTGTTGATGCAGTGTTTGGCCAGCCACTTGTGTGTATGTAGGGGACTCAGACCAGCAGATTCCCACTGTTTATTCACTGTTTGTGTTGATCTAGTGTTTGGCCAGCCACTAGTGTGTTTTGGGGGCTCAGACCAGCAGATTCTCACTGTTTATTCACTGTTTGTGTTGATCTAGTGTTTGGCCAGCCACTTGTGTGTATGTAGGGGACTCAGACCAGCAGATTCCCACTGTTTATTCACTGTTTGTGTTGATCTAGTGTTTGGCCAGCCACTTGTGTGTATGTAGGGGACTCAGACCAGCAGATTCCCACTGTTTATCCATTGTTTGTGTTGATGCAGTGTTTGGCCAGCCACTTGTGTGTATGTAGGGGACTCAGACCAGCAGATTCCCACTGTTTATCCACTGTATGTGTTGATGCAGTGTTTGGCCAGCCACTTGTGTGTATGTAGGGGACTCAGACCAGCAGATTCCCACTGTTTATTCACTGTTTGTGTTGATGCAGTGTTTGGCCAGCCACTTGTGTGTATGTAGGGGACTCAGACCAGCAGATTCCCACTGTTTATCCACTGTTTGTGTTGATGCAGTGTTTGGCCAACCACTTGTGTGTTTTGGGGGCTCAGACCAGCAGATTCCTACTATTTATCCACTGTTTGTGTTGATCTAGTGTTTGGCCAGCCACTTGTGTTTATGTAGGGGACTCAGACCAGCAGATTCCCACTGTTTATCCACTGTTTGTGTTGATCTAGTGTTTGGCCAGCCACTTGTGTGTTTTGGGGGCTCAGACCAGCAGATTCCCACTGTTTATTCACTGTTTGTGTTGATCTAGTGTTTGGCCAGCCACTAGTGTGTTTTGGGGGCTCAGACCAGCAGATTCTCACTTTTTATTTACTGTTTGTGTTGATGCAGTGTTTGGCCAGCCACTTGTGTGTATGTAGGGGACTCAGACCAGCAGATTCCCACTGTTTATCCATTGTTTGTGTTGATGCAGTGTTTGGCCAGCCACTTGTGTGTATGTAGGGGACTGAGACAAGTTTATTTAATGTTCAGTGACCCGTTTGCAGGCACAGGGGTGTTGACGAGCTGGGTGTGCAGGAGACAGACAATTACAAAGGTTTACAGTTCAAATGCTACATGTATCTTCAAAATACAGATAATAAGTAGATAAATATTGAAATTAATATAAAATACCATTCTTTATTTAACACTTAACCAAACTTAACCAACATACACACACACGCTAACTCAGACAGTTCCCTAACTACCTTACCATCCCGCAGGAGGCCATGTCGGAGGTGCCGGTGGTGGGGTCGCCAGTTCCGGAGTACGAGGTGGAGGAGGAAAAGGAAGAGGAGGACGAGGAGGAGGCACGGATAAGGAAGAAGAAAAGATTATTAGCTGTAGCCCTCCCTCCAGCTGATAAGGGGATATTAAGGAGCCCTTCCTACAGGTGTGTCTGTCTACCTGTGTGTCTCTTTCTATCTCTCCTTTTCATTTTTCCAGTTTCCCATTATTTTCTCCACCCTCTCACTGTCTTTTCTCAGCCTCTCACAACCTGTCACACCCTCTCCCAGCTATTCACAGCCACTCACAGCCTCTCTCTCTCACTCTATCTCATTCCCAGTGTATCCAGACCATTCCAGACTCACCCCAAACTGTCTCCAAGACTTCCAGTCCATCCCAACTTCTCACAGCCTCTTCCAGCCTTTCACAGCCTCTCTCTCTCTCTCTCTCTCTCTCTCTCTCTCTCTCTCTCTCTCTCTCTCTCTCTCTCTCTCTCTCTCTCTCTCTCTCTCTCTCTCTCTCTCTCTCTCTCTCTCTCTCTCTCTCTCTCTCTCTCTCTCTCTCTCTCTCTCTCTCTCTCTCTCTCTCTCTCTCTCTCTCTCTCTCTCTCTCTCTCTCTCTCTCTCTCTCTCTCATTCCCAATGTATCCAGACCATCCCAGACTCACCCCAAACCATCTCCAAGACTCCCCTTCTCTCTTCCTCTCCTCTCCCTCTCTCTCCCTCCCCTCTCTCACTCTCCTAACTCTCCCCAGGAGAGGCCCCAGTGGTGAGCAGATGGTGATGCTGGAGATGATACTGGCATATTGAGTATTATAATTAGCCATAAACACTTGCTTGCTTACTTTCATGTCTACACAGGTTCGTTCGATGCAAGGAGTTGGCACAGGAGGCGTCCGAGGCTGTGTAGAGCGGCCGTCTGAACCTGGTGCCACAGCTTACTATGTTCAACAGGTGCGTGTGTGTGTGTGTGTGTGTGTGTGTGTGTGTGTGTGTGTGTGTGTGTGTGTGTGTGTGTGTGTGTGTGTGTGTTTTGTGTGGTCATTTCACTATCTATCTATCTGTTTAGTTTGTCTCCATCTGTCTGTCTTTCTGTCATTGGTCTGTCTGTCTGTCTGTGTATTGCAATGATTTTTCAGTTATGTATTTTATTTTTTATTCTTGTGTACTTGTGTCTGTCTGTATGTATGTATGTATCAGTCAGTGAGTCAGTCAGTCAGTCACTCAGTTAGTCAGTTAGTCAGTCATTCAGTCAGTCAGTTAGTCAGTCATTCAGTTAGTTAGTGAGTTAGTCAGTCATTCAGTCTGTCAGTCACTCACACAGTGTTAATCCTCCTCTTCCTCCTCCTCCTCCTCCTCCTCCTCCTCCTCGTCCTCCTCCTCCTCCTCCTCCTCCTCCTCCTCCTCCTCCTCCTCCTCCTCCTCCTCCTCCTGTTCCCCACCACCCCTGCCGAGAGGTGAGTGTATGTACGTGTGTGTGTGTGTGTGTGTGTGTGTGTGTGTGTGTGTGTAGTAATAATAGTAATGCTATGTACATATATAAATACTGTTAATATTATTGATAAAAAATATTGATGATGATGATGATGATGATTCAGTGGTGATTATGAAAATGTGCATTACAATATAGGGTAGATATTATTGTTATTACCTGTGTGTGTGTGTGTGTGTGTGTGTGTGTGTGTGTGTGTGTGTGTGTGTGTGTGTGTGTGTGTGTATGTGTGTGTGTGAGGAATAATTGAATAATTGAATAATTGATGCTCTCTCCTTTGCTATTCATTATATACATGGACAGATGCCTGAAGGAAGTGTGTGTGTAAGGGAGGATAAAGAGATCATGCTGGCCTATGCAGACGATGTCGCTGTCGTGACAGGAAGCCAACAAGATCTTCAAGAGGCCATGACAAGATGGAATGATGTTTTAAATAGGGAAGGAATGAGAATGAACAAACAAAAAACAGAAATAATGAAAGTTGGCAGAATAAAGGAGGAATGTAATATTTACATAGAAAACGTTAAACTGAAGCAGACCAACAAATTTTGTTATCTGGGAGTACTTTTCGATGAGGAAAACAGACAGAATATAGAAATTTTAAATGGAATACAGAAGTACAATGCAAATGTCAGTGCATTGTATCCCATACTTAAAGATAAGAATATTCCAACAAAAGTTAAAACCATAATATTTACAACAATACTAAGACCAGTACTTCTATATGTTTCAGAAACTTGGACAGTGACAACAAGAACATCTTCACAAATACAAGCAGCAGAAATGAGAGTTCTGAGAATGATCCGAGGTGTGACCAGACTTGATAGAATTAGAAATGAAGAAACCAGAGAGAGATTAGGGATAACATCTGTACTGAAGATAATTGAAAAGAACAAATTGAGATGGTATGGACATGCCCAAAGAATGGAAGATACAAGATAGGCAAGGAAGTTTCTGGAATGGGTTCCTCTAGGCAGGAGGTCGGTGGGACGACCTAGGAAGCGATGGATGCAGGGAGTTGAAGAAGCTACTGAACGAAGAGGAAGAAATCTACAAGAAATAACCAGAGATGAGGATTTCATGGATAGAGACCTTTGGAGAAGATTTGTAGAGGCCGGACACTGACAGGCATTGCCTACCTTGCGTCTGCTGAGAAAGTAACTGTAGGAAGAATGCAGGAAATGGAGGAGGAGGAGGAGAAAATGAGTAGAAAACAAGAAAATTAGAATAAGCAGATGGAATAAAGAGGAAGAAGAAGAAGAAAAGGAGGAAGAAGAAGAGAAGGAGGAAGAGGAGGAAGAAAAGGAGGAGGAGGAGGAAGAAGAAGAAAAATAATCACATTAAGCTGGAGAGGAAAGCAAGAATAAGCAGGAAGGAGGAGGAGGAGGAGGAGGAGCAGCAGGAGGAGGAAGAGGAGGAGGAGGAGGAAGGCTAAGCAGGAGATACCCTCCCTTGCTCTAGTTCAGCAGGAGGCATGGCCGGAGGAGGAGGAGGAGGAGGAGGAACAGCTTTTTTGGGAGTTCTTAAAGATTGCGTACCTTGAGGCTGCTCCTCCTCCCTCCTCCTCCTCCTCCTCCTCCTCCTCCTCCTCCTCCTCCTCCTCCTCCTCCTCCTCCTCCTCCTCCTCTCTCTCTCTCTCTCTCTCTCTCTCTCTCTCTCTCTCTCTCTCTCTCTCTCTCTCTCTCTCTCTCTCTCTCTCTCTCTCTCTCTCTCTCTCTCTCTCTCTCTCTCTCTCTCTCTCTCTCTCTCTCTCTCTCTCTCTCTCTCTCTCTCTCTCTCTCTCTCTCTTTCTCTCTCTCTCTCTCTCTCTCTCTCTCTCTCTCTCTCTCTCTCTCTCTCTCTACAGCCTACAGACTCACTATTTGCTTAACGACACCTCTTGCCTGAAACAAATGAAAAACTTTTATCCTTCTCCAATCACATTTCAATTTTGTACTTAGTCACAATCACACAGTATATGTTGTTAATTTCAACTTTACAACAAGGTGACAACATTTCATCTATTTATACATACTTTTTATTATTAAAGCTTATCTTATAATTATTTCTGAAGAGATTGACTAATTTTTGTAGTATTTATGACTTAGAACTATGATAAAGCTATGAATTGATATAATTCCTGATTTGTTTTATCTTTTCATTATCCTTCCTTTGTTAATTGAGCATTTTATATTACTTAGCTTAAAAATGCAAGAACGGTTCAGAAGTATTCAACCTTGGGCTAAGGGCCAAAATTATGGTATCATTCAAAATGTCCTTCAAAGAAAGCCCTCTGTAATCCAACACACTTAGCCCATTAATCCTTCCATTTCTCATCAATTTGTTCAACATTCATATTTTTCCCTTATAGGGTTGAACAATTTTCATGGGTTCAGAGCAAAAGGCTTCCTCATTCCTCCCCAAGGTATTCTCGGATGGTAAGCAGGTTTGACTCTGGAGCAAACCTGACCAAGGGCTACTGCCCAAGGCTACAGAGGTTCCTCTCCCTGAGGCTGAATGCACCATGTGAGATGGTTCTGTTATGTGGATGAATGTCATGGTGGATAGCAGTGCCACCACATTCCTACAATCATCCATCACTCCACTGCTCAAACACTTCTGCAACCAATGATAGGTATGCTGCCACATTCTGCATGGTCTCCTTGGCTCTCAGATAAGGATACTGTCAACAGGTTTGGGATTGCCAAAAAAATCATAAGGAGCTATGTCTGAAAAGTTCAGAGAGAGAGAGAGAGAGAAAGAATGAGCAAGAGAAAGAGTAGGATGAAGCAAAGGAAGAGTCAAGAGGGAGGAAGAGAGAGTAGGACAAGAAAAAACAGAACAAATAAATCCCCTACACGTCTTGTCTCCATTCACACAAGCCATGAAAAGCTTGTCCATCCCTGAGTGCTCAGAAGCAGTGTTCCACTGATGATGTGGAAACTTGAGACACCCAATCATTTAATGGGCTTTAGTAGGTTTTGTCACCAGTCTTCTGTGTGTCACTGACTACATTTTGAAATTTTTATCTGTTCTATTTAATTTTGTGTGTATGTACACAATGTTTATGGTCAATAAACTATTTATAAAACTATTTATCTGTGTGAGTAAGATAAAAGCAGTTATTATTATTATTATTATTATTATTATTATTATTATTATTATTATTATTATTATTATTATTATTATTATTATTACACATTTTCCTCCTTGTATTTAAATATTATTATTATTATTATTATTATTATTATTATTATTATCATGAATTGTTCTTGTTTATAAATAAAATACTGTAACTGATTATTATTTTTTTTATCATTCATTTAGACTCTCTCTCTCTCTCTCTCTCTCTCTCTCTCCTCTCTCTCTCTCTCATCTCTCCTCTCTCTCTCTCTCTCTCTCTCTCTCTCTCTCTCTCTCTCTCTCTCTCTCTCTCTCTCTCTCTCTCTCTTCTCTCTCTCTCTCTCTCGAATAAAATGACTGGTGAGGAACTCTAATAATTAAAGTGCTAAAAAATCCATTAAACTACGAGAAATAAGACAAATAATTAATGACACACCTAATAACACAAACAAGGAGTAATAAACAAAACTTAAGCCAGAAAACACGAAAAGATAAAACTATCATATAAAGAAATACGAAGTTAAAAAAAAAATCATGAATATCAAATAAATAACTCACATATAATCAATAAACACGTAAGGAACAGTAAATAAACAATTAAGCAATTCATTGCAAGGGCCACAGTCAGAAAGTGAAAAAAAAAAAAAATGCTTAGTTAAATACCGAGGCTAAATAAAACAAGGAATTAGACAAATGACAAATAATTAATAAATACATAAGGAATAATGAATAAACAAAAAATTAAGCCAGGAAGACTATTATAATTATTGCAAGGAGACGATATGTATGTATGTATTGTATGTAATTCGAGGTTAAAATGGCTCAAATCTGACCCAACAGCAGGCCATAAGTGAAGGTGTTCCTCAAGGCAGGGAGGGGGGGGGGAGCAATGAATAGGGGAGGGGCTATAAACTATTGGGGGGATATTAATTAATGACGCATCCAGTTTAGCGTGTGTGTATATTTCGCGTTGTGATAATTTAAAGGTTTTCTCGCGTTTTTATCTTTATTTATTGATTGATTTTATTTATTTATTTTATTTTTTTGGCAGGTGTTATATTTGTTGAGTGTTTTAAGTAACTGTGGCTCATTGCATCAAAACTCCATTCATTACCTTCGTGGGAAGGTTCAATTTGGCAAGGTTTTTATTTCGCATTTTGGGTTTTTGTAGTAAATTATGCATTTTCTCATATTTTTCTTTGCTGGTATTGTCCCTTCCACGCCATATATGACTGGAAAGTTGGGGGCGCCTTCCCCCCCCCCCCACCCTCCACTGCTACGTTTTTTTTTTCTTAATCAGTCAGTCAACCAATCAATCAATCCCTTCATGAATCATACCCATTTCCAGGTGTCACCCCCACCCATACATCTCTCATTCTGTCATGTATGAACAAGTGCTAAAGGGCAAGCTGAACAAGTACAAAGGGCAAGCCAGCTGTCTCTTTTAATATTCTTGCCTGAAATAACATTACAAATGAGGGTCTATTAATCATCCATTAAATAATCCATTTTTATTGCTTTCTCATTCTTCTTGCTCTGTGTATTGTTAAATTGGATGGTTATATCATTGTCCCTTCCTGTGTTTTAGTGTGCCATTACCTGTCCTCTCTTTCCAGCTGATATTTAGTTTGTACTAAAATAGACTGGCATATACTTTACAATTTATACACAAATAACAACATAAACCAATAATGCATTGATATTATGCATGATAGGATGGGACATTTCCACTCTACATCATTAATGAATGCATGATGAGACGCACACTATTACAAAGCTAATGAGTTCAATACAAACACTCAATAACAATTTCAATAACTTTATTAAAAATAGCAATCTTTATAAATCATGAAACCAACATCAAATGCACAATAATGCAAACACTTTTTACACACACACTCTTTAATGATATTTCCTAATATACAGTATAATTCCAAACAGAGAGAGAGAGAGAGAGAGAGAGAGAGAGAGAGAGAGAGAGAGAGAGAGAGAGAGAGAGAGAGAGAGAGAGAGAGAGAGAAGAGAGAGAGAGAGAGAGAGAGAGAGAGAGAGAGAGAGAGAGAGAGAGAGAGAGAGAGAGTGATGAACTACCTGGGGTCATAAATGCAAAGTACAGGTATCAGTCAGGCAAAGCATAGTGCTTGCCTGTCTCATATGGAATGTAAAAACATGGCTTCATATCATTCCAGACCTGGGATTATGGCCAAAAGTTACCAAGCAGTGCTGAGCAAAATCCAGTAGAGTAATATTCAGTATCATTGAATTACTGACAAAGTAAAGATCATTATGTGCAATGATACTCACTACCTAGGAGCATTTCAGGTTACTACCAAGAGTCTGACCATGCTGGCAGGGATGGTTAGGCTACAACACATTACATACTTCTCCATTCAAATCAGTCAGCTGATTAAATGGTGAGTTAAACCATTTTGATCATCTAAATCATATTAAGGCATTGGATGAGACCTGGACAGCTTGGGTCAACACCATACATAGGTACTCCACTACTCTGTGGGAGACACTTGATTGTGGCAAGAGTCATCACAATACCAAACACCATCCTTGACAAAGCACAGCATGGCCCACTCATCCACAGGAACCCAGCCATCTCTAAGGAGCAAATTAATGCTGCCCAGTGTCACTCCTCATCACTTTTAGGGAATAAGAAGTAGATCCCACCACAGCACCATCTTTACATAGAATATAATACAGAGGATAGAGAAGGAATACAAACAGGGCACATGGTATGGTATAGAACACCAACCCTCACTTTTGGAAAACCCCAGCCACTCAGTAGGAGACTGAGTGGCTGGAATACATGGAATACAAAGTGCATGGAATACAGTAGTATTCCATGCAGTTTTTAATACATATAAAATATTATAGTGAAAGGAACATATTTATATAACATATCTATAAGGACGCTGCTTATCTTCTCGAGCTGCTGAAGGTCATGATCTGCTTCCTTTTCCTGCACCAGCTTTGATATCAAATCCTGCAGGAAACAACTGTGTTAATTCACATTTTGAATAAATCTAATAGATGAAATTTCACTTACAACACCTTATGTGTCTCTGGTGACTCATGGAGGACAGATACATCACCTGAGAGTAAATGGTCAGTGAAGAAGTTGACCCTTGATCCTGGCTAATCACATTAAGTACATTAAACACTCCTGTTAACTAATAAATGAGGGATAGATTTCTCTGGAAGGTTACATTTACACTACTTCCCTGGCATTTGAAAACATTTTGCTCTACATGAACTCATATGGAAGCTTTACTGCAACATTAAATCTCAGCTAGATGCCAGATGGTGTAGCCTCCATCACAGAGCAAGGTAATGATATGAAGGCTTAGTACTTTGGTCAACACCTGAATAAGAACCGTTTGAGATGCAGCAGAGATCACTAACCTGCCAGCAATTGAATAAGAAGTGTGTGAGATGCAGCAGAGATCACTAACCTGCCAGCAATTGAATAAGAAGTGTGTGAGATGCAGCAGAAATCACTAATCTGCCATGACATGAATAAGAAGTGTGTGAGATGCAAAAGAGAGCACTAACCTGCAGAGTGGTTTTGCTTCATTTCCTCTCATTCATGATGGAGGCTGGCAAGGTCTAACTCGCGTTCTCGAGCTTGTTGCTTCATCACTCCTCGCTGCAACTGGTAGATGGTGATGTAGTCACCTGAAGAAGGATAAAATTCTTCATTAAAAGACCAAGGAAATGGCATACAGTAAACAGTAAACACTTCCTCCACTTCACTTTTACAGATGATTCAAATGAGCAAAAAACATGCACACACCGATGGACTCTGTCTCCTCCATGCACTACAGCATGCTCAAGCTGCTACTTCCTGTCACTCAGCTCAGCCACCTCCTTCATGCTGCAAGTTAACCTGCTCTCCAGGACCCTGTGAGCCTCCTGCAGTTGTTGCAGCTTCTGTTAAAGCTCAGTTCCTCCCAATCCTGTTGTTTCTCCTGATAAAACAATAAGTTTGTTTCTCTCAACTTTTTCTTAATACAGCCTCAATAAACAAATCCAATAACAATGCTTTTATTTTGTTATTAATTCAAAAAATTGAGCAACAGTGAGGAAAAATTATTTGCTTTATTATTAGAGAATATAAACTTTCTTACCTTTTGGTTCAGTTATGACATCTTCAGACAACTTTTCATGAGCAAGAGATTCTCCCAGCAGTTTGTTATACTTATCCCTCTCACAGTCTAGCTGAACCTGAAGACTGCTGCACTCACTCTCCAACCTGCTAACCTCAGATGTCAGTGTAGCCACTTGACCCAGCAATTTCCCCTTGGTATCTGTACCTGGAGGTGAAAAATTGATGCAACAGAGGGCCAGCCAAGAATGACCAATGGAAGTAATTAGACGTAATGTAAGAAGTGGGTATAAGACTAAGGGAAATAGAAGGGCAATGGAGAGAGGGGTTAGATGCACCAGAAATGTCTGTGGAGCCAGGAAAAATTTAAACTTGTAACAGAGATAACTAAGAGCAACTGTGAATGAATAAATGTGATGTGGCCTCCACCCATGACTGGGAAAATGCAAAAGCAGCACCTCAGACACCAGGACCATGATGACTGGCAGCTCCCAAAATTAGCTGCTGGCTTTTGTACTCCTAGTCACCACAGGAGGCTCATCCACAGCTAATCCTATCAGCTGATCATCTTGGGTGAAGTAATTGTTTATCAGTCTGGCTGTTGAGTCCTGATGCAGAGATGTGTGTGTGTGTGTGTGTGTGTGTGTGTGTGTGTGTGTGTGTGTGTGTGTGTGTGTGTGTGTGTGTGTGTGTGTGTGTGCACTTTGGATAATCCTCCCTCCAAGGAGAATGTCAGTTTGATATACAAATATATATTCATGTGGATGGTAGCTCACATTTAGCTTCTGAGTTCTCACATGAAGACGTGCCATCCTTGTCTTTTTCCTCTGAGGGAGTGACTTTATACTCTGTGATAAGGTGCATGCAGCTCACTATTCTGTCTTGTGATGTTTTTTATTTCTATCTGTGAAAGACACAAGAAGGCTGTAAGTTAACTTGTTTAACATGCCACATCATTTTATATATATTATGCCAAGTTTAAACAGGAAAGCCTCACCAGAAGCATCAACTAAAGACCAAAGTGATTAACAAATCTTTCACTTTACCACCCTTAATGACAAAAGCTGCTGATGTAGCATCCCATCCATATTCCTGCATTTTAACACCTTCATGATTCCATTAGATTACATTAGATTACATTAGAACAGTATGTGACCAATGACGTCTCCATTCTACATTGCCATGACAAGAATACAGGGCTTTACTGAACATAAACCAAGGACGCCTCCATTCTACATTGCCATGACAAGAATACGGGGCTTTACTGAACATAAACCAAGGACGCCTCCATTCTACATTGCCATGACAAGAATACAGGGCTTTACTGAACATAAACCAATGACGCCTCCATTCTACATTGCCATGACAAGAATACAGGGCTTTACTGAACATAAACCAAGGATTCCCTCCTCCTCTCTCTAAGGGTTAGGGTTCTCTCAACAGTTACAGCATGGTGTGAGAGATGCAGTGCTGTCAAGGCTTTACTATTTACAGGAAGCAACACACCAATAAATAAATGTTACTTTGGAAATGAAACTGAATAATCAAAGGCTTTATATCTCATGAACTTCCCTTCTTTAATAAACTGTCTTCAAGCTGACAGACTCCAGTAGTATTGCATCTTAGGAATATTCTACAGCTGATTTCATAATAACTGCTCTCTAAAACTGACTACATGCCTCCTTCCCTGCCTCCTACAGACTCTACTCAACAATTGTTGTTATTCTGTTCATGCTGGTGTGACAGTTAACCAGTATATTAATTCCTTAGTTATGTACACTCTAGAATGGTGGTTCATTTTATCTACCAGTGATTTGAATTCCCAGCTTCTAAGTATTACATTATTATTTGTTGATTGGTACCATTTGTATGCAATCAGAGAAAGATTTCAATATAAAAACATATCCATGTTACTGTTACCTTTCAGAATGTAAACCAAAATGAAAGCTATGTAAATTCTTACTTTAGATTATGTTGTCATTTCATTGAATGATGTAATTTCTTGGTTCTTGTGCTTCTTCAAATGCAGTCCCTTGTCTGGTTTCTCTGTCAATTCTAATTTCTTATTGCTCTGTGGAAAAACAAAGTGCAAATGTTTAGGATGAACTGATTCAATAATATTGCTTTCACAATTTCAATATTGTTCACAATTTCTGCAGGAAGTTTACTCCATATATTTACTATACGATTAAAGAAAAAATGTTTGGCCTTGTGGGATTTAAAACGTTTGGGTATAATCTTGAATCCATTATTTCTTGTTAGGTAGAATGAATGAGGAGGAGGAGGAGGAGGAGGAGGAGGAGGAGGAGGAGGAGGAGGAGGAGGAGGAGGAGGAGGAGGAGGAGGAGGAGGAGGAGGAGGAGGAGGAGGAGGAGGAGGAGGAGGTGGAGGGAGAAACAAAGATAGGAGGGAAGGAAGAAAGGAAGAAAAGGGAATAAGAGAGAGAGAGAGAGAGAGAGAGAGAGAGAGAGAGAGAGAGAGAGAGAGAGAGAGAGAGAGAGAGAGAGAGAGAGAGAGAGAGAGAGAGATGGATAGAGAGAGAGAGAGAGAGAGAGAGAGGAGAGAGAAAGAGAGAGAGAGAGAGAGGAGTTGGTAAGGAAAATTATTACAATGGTCCAAGGTGAAGAAACAGGGACTGGAATGAGAAGTGGAAAGAAGCATATAGAATTGGAAAATATAGTGAAGGAGGTAAAAGACCATTAAAAGTGAGAATGAGATCCCAAGTTACAGTAAAGGAGATCCTAGTGAGAACTGGGAAGCTGGCTGAAAATTCAGAATACAAGAATATTTGGGTAAAAAAGAGATATGAACTTGGAAGAAAGGGAAAAAGAGAAGGATCTGAGGAATGAAGCCAAGCAAGAAAAACGAGAGAAGTACAGAGACCGAGAAGCAGAAATTTTATTGGAGGGTACTAGATATGAAACTAAGGAAATGGTATATTCAGGAAAGGGAACAAGAAATGAAAGAACCACAACAGCAGACAGACAAATTGCATGTGGTGGGAGAAGTAGTATATTAAGAGTAATATATACAAAACAAACTTCATGTAAACAAATAAAATTTTCAGAAAACTTGTCACACAAAACCTTATTAACAACTCACCTTCTCCTTCTGCGGCATTTCCTTCCTTCTTATCTTTCTCCTTTCCTTCTCCATCTTCCTCTCCTCCTCCTCCTCCTCCTCCTCCTCCTCTCCTTCCTCTTTCTTTCCACCTTCCCTCCTCCTCTTGTGACTCTTAACTCTCTTCCTCCTCGTCCTCCTCTTCCCCTGTGCTTCCCCTCCTCTGAAAGAAAAGACTTGTTTAAAAAGCAAGCAAATATAGTAGTAATAGTAAAAAAAAGTCAATGAAATGAAAGTTTATACACATATGAAATTAGTGAAAATTTGACACCAAACATTCTCTATCTGTAACATTACATCAGAATGACGAGAACACAAGATATGAAAAGTGAAAGGGAATGATGTATATAACAAAGAAAAACATTGTATAATGACATATGACAGGAAAATAATCTTGTATACTTGTCCCTTAAATACTTGCTTCCTTGTATATTAACTCCCAAAATGCTCATTCCTTGTACTCTCATTTTCAAAACACCTCTTCCTTATATATTGTCACTCAAACACTCCTTTCTTGTACACTTATTCCCAAATCATTCCTGTCTTCCTGTATTCTCATTCTCCAAACACTCCTGCCTCTGCACACCCAGTTCCTCAAAACATTTCTTCATTGTTTACTCATTCCCCAAACACACCAACTTTCTTGTATACTTAGCTCTCAAAAGATGCATTTTTAAACATCCATAACTCCTTTTATTTTCATTCCCCAAACACTCCTGGCTGTGCACACTCCAGCACGTTAACACCACACACACATTCACACTCTTAATATCATCTGTCAGCCCCTAGTGGAAAGGGACAATCTTGTGGCCCACCATACTACACCTCAGGAGGTCAGACACAGCATTCAGTTAACAAAAAATCACATTAACACCCACTCCCCACAGAACATAGTAACACAAAATCAGATTAACACTCACCCCAACGTCACATTCACAAGACAAGTTCTCATCCCACAGCCGTAAACTGTTTGCGGCCACCTACGAGGACCTTGCCAAGAAGATGCTTGCCTACACAACCCCAACGGACACAGCTCTGTACCGGCGCATCCCGGCTAACACGACAGGCCTCGCCAGCATCCTCTTCTTCATCGAGCGACTCCAGAGGTGCTACATACCCACGGGGGAGAAGCCTGTTAGCATGGGAGTTGCTGCTGGCTGGTACATGTTGTCAGCTCTCCTACAACAAGGTGAGGACCTGTTGAGGTGTAAGACTGGTCAGTTCAAGTGTTGGAGCATTTAGTGTTTGGTAAGACGGCTGGTACATGTTGCCAGCCCTCCTACAGCAGGGTGAGGACCTGTTGGGGTATGAGACTAAGTTGAATGCAAGGGTAGTGGTGTTTAATGTTTGATAAGATGGGAATACAGAAAGACAGTTATTAAAGGATATATTTAAAACTGGGAAACTTTACATGATACCTGGTGTATTTTCATAATTGAGCTGATATTAACTTGAATTAGTTCTGGCATGAGCAATATAAGCAAGTGGTGTTAATATGACTGATATGGATATCAAGTAATGTATTTAATTTTATCAGTAGTTCTCTTCATATGATGATATCAACAGTTTTCTTAGTAAGATATGAGATATAAATCTTTTAGAAATGATGAGAAAAACTCTTAAATTGCATTTTCATCTCTGAAACATTTTAAAATGGTCTTTTCTACATTTTTAAATTTAAAAAGATGTGTTACTTTCAAAGATTTTAAATTGCCTTTGCATCATCCTCCATGTCTTAAAATTGCCTTTTCATGGCATCTTTCCCTCCTCCTCTTCCTCCTGCAGGCTCCAACACCTACCCAATCAGCACTGCAGCACGGGTAATCTACTGGGTTGGCTACAGTGTGTCCCTCATTGTGTACACATCATACTCTGCCACACTGGTCTCACATCTTGCTGTGGAGCAGCCTGCACCTCTGCCATTCAGCAACCTGCGGGACCTGTCTAGGCAGTCAGGCTGGGATGCTGGATGCAACAACAATGACCTCTTCCAAGTGACAGCCTCGGTGGGTCCTTGGCTTCTTGCTGTGTGAACTGATATACCATCCAGTGGTTGAGAGTTGAGGAGAGAGAGAGAGAGAGAGAGAGAGAGAGAGAGAGAGAGAGAGAGAGAGAGAGAGAGAGAGAGAGAGAGAGAGAGAGAGAGAGAGAGAGAGAGAGAGAGAGAGAGAGAGAGAGAGAGAGAGAGAGAGAGAGAGAGAGAGAGAGACAGAGAGAGAGAGAGAGAGAGAGAGAGAGAGAGAGAGAGAGAGAGAGAGAGAGAGAGAGAGAGAGAGAGAGAGAGAGAGAGAGAGAGAGAGAGAATTTTGTTCAGTGCCAGATTTAGGAGTCCACAAAAAGACCAGCTGCCCAGGAGCCTCCACAATCTGGGGTCTCCACAATCTGAGGAGTCTCCCACATAAATATTCTGTAAGTGAAAGAAACTTAAATTAATCAAACACTAGTTTTCTATGAACTAAATATTTTTTTTATTACTATCAAAATAACCACTTGTTTCATTTACACTAAATAAATATGTTCCTTTCACTATAATATATTATATGTATTAAAAACTGCATGGAATACAGATACAAAAATATTAATATAAATATTTCAGGTAGATGGCCTCCACACTCAGGCTGCTCACAGGCCTCCACAGACACAAATCCAGCCCTTGATTTGTAAATTAATTATCTTATTTAATTATTTATTTTTCCTTTGTAAGAGGAGCACTGCCTTAGGGAGGGAGAGAGAGAAAGAGAATAATAAAAAAAAAAAAAAAAAAAAAAAACAGATGCCATTTCTTTAAGAAATGGCATCTGTAATAATAATCTGTTATATGCCATAATAAATTATGGCATATAACATAAAATGTTATATGCCATTTGATAACAGTTTTCTATAGATCTAAGTGTAACTCAGTAAGTTTGTAACACAATCTCCCTTTCCTAAATCCAAATTGCTTTATTATCACTGGGAGAGGCTGGGATGGACTGGGAGAGGCTGGAATGCACTGAGAGAGGCTGGGATGGACTGGGAGAAGCTAGGATGCACTGGGAGAGGCTGGGATGGACTGGGAGAGGCTGGAATGCACTGAGAGAGGCTGGGATGGACTGGGAGAGGCTGAAATGCACTGGGAGAGGCTGGGATGGACTGGGAGAGGCTGGGATGGACTGGGAGAGTCTAGGATGCACTGGGAGAGGCTGGGATGGACTGGGAGAGGCTGGGATGGACTGGGAGAGGCTGGAATGCACTGAGAGAGGCTGGGATGGACTGGGAGAGGCTGGGATGGACTGGGAGAGGCTGGAATGCACTGAGAGAGGCTGGGATGGACTGGGAGAGGCTAGGATACACTGGGAGAGGCTGGGATGAAAAGGCTGGGGCTGGGGCTGAGGCTGGGGGAAAAGGTCAAGAATGTTGGGTGTACTCGTATCTCCAAGACAGTCAGGAATACGAGTAGGGTGTTGCACCAATTGCTCTAGGTCATGGAGGATAGCAAAGTTGTAGGCTAGTTCACCAGGATGGTCAGTGAAGGGAGAGGAAAGCCAAAGCTGGTGGTGAACATTGAAGTCTCCAAGAATGGAGATCTCTGCAAAAGGGAAGAGGGTCAGAATGTGCTCCACTTTGGAAGTTAAGTAGTTAAAGAATTTCTTATAATCAGAGGAGTTAGGTGAGAGGTATACAGCACAGATAAATTTAGTATGAGAGTGACTCTGTAGTCGTAGCCAGATGGTGGAAAACTCAGAAGATTCAAGAGCGTGGGCACGAGAGCAGGTTAAATCATTGCGCACATAAACGCAGCATCCAGCTTTGGACTGAAAATGAGGATAGAGAAAGTAAGAGGGAACAGAAAAGGAGCTACTGTCAGTTGCCTCAGACACCTGAGTTTCAGTGAGGAAAAGAAGATGAGGTTTAGAAGAGGAGAGGTGGTGTTCTACAGATTGAAAATTAGATCTTTGACTGCGAATGTTGCAGAAGTTAATGAAGAAAAAGTTGAGGGGGGTGTCAAGACACTTAGGGTCTTTGACAGAAAGGCAGTCTGACCTGGGGACATTTATGGTCCCCTCCCCAGATGGGGACTACGAGGCTGGTGTAGGAGTCGCCACGATGATTTTAAAATTTTTGAGTGAAGGGTGTGTGTGTTATTAGGTGCTTGTAGTTTTGTGTGGAGGAAGAGAGTTGTCTTTAGAGGGCAGGCTATGACTGCCCCCTTGTGTTGTGAGACACAAAGGGAAACGTTCAGCGAGGTCACAGCTGGGTTTAATGATAAGTTCACAGCACCCCCTGAACAGTGCTTTAGACCTCACTGGTAGTAATTATCATTTAGGCAGATGTCTACTGCCTCCTCATATATATATATATATATATATATATATATATATATATATATATATATATATATATATATATATATATATATATATACCCAGCCAACATTGGATAATGGGAGGCATGTGGGTGTTTTGTGGGCTACTTTATGGGTCCCATGTGGGCTACCCACATTACTGTAAAACACAGGTTGTTCTTGGAGATTTAAACTTTTTGCATTTATAAATATTCATTCACATGACAGTAAAGATTCATTTTACTAACATGCCAGTTTCTCTTAAACCAAGCAATTTACGTGTAATCTTATCTTACAAATGGCTTGAGGCATTCTCTAACCCTCTTGGAAAGTTGACAGATATAAGTAATACTGCTAATTTTCATTGAAATATTAAAAGAAAATTAAATAAATAAATAAATAAATAAAATAAATAAATAAATAAATAAATAAAAATCTTTTGGTTCAGTGATGTTCCTCATTTTTTGTCCAAGGTTCTAACCATACCTAAACTAACTTAACAACACCAAAACTAACCTAACCATACCTGCTGTAACCTAACCATACCTAAACTAACTTGACCACACCAAAACTAACCTAACCATACCTGCTGTAATCTAACCATACCTAAACTAACTTAACCACATCCAAACCTAACTACACCCAAACTAACCTAACTGTACTTGCTGTAACCTAACCATACCCAAAACTAACCTAACTACACCCAACCATATCAAACCTAACCTAACCATACCTAAACTCAAGGCAAGGTATGGCGTGTCTAGCCAGTGGTAGCCATAATTATTTCCTATTTTCATCAATAAGAAAAGGCATTGAATTCAATTTAAAAAAACGTTTCAATTATTGTTAAAGGTTTGTAGAAAAGAATATATCAAGAGCTAGTGTTATTTCATAAGATAGGTAATGAAATACTGGCACATTAATAAAAGTGATATCAAGCCTCAATATACTGACATACGGTAATAACAGTGTAGTACCATCACAATCACCAGCACCACCACCTTACCATTTATATCACTAGACAACCACCTCTACACCGTACGTAATGTACTTTCCACATATAATGCATACCTTTGGGCAAATTGGTGTCAGCGGAGCATTGAATGAATGCCTCTTGGCACTTGCTGGGAGACTGAATGCCTTGGTAATCTGCAGGGATCACCACTTTTTAACACAGGCTAACTTCTTACTTTACACGTTATGGAAGGCATCAAGTATGGCTTCAAGCATTTTAAAGTATTCACAACATTGTCGAGTGCAATTTAAGATACCTTACTTCTGAACTGGTGTGAACCGCCAACGTACTGTTTACAGCACCCGCTGGGTTAAAACGTATGTTCACTTTTTAAATCTCTGGATTAAAGTATATTGCATTTTCAAGTTCAAAAATTAAAAATATTATTGCATAAAAATAATGCACTTTTTTTCTCTTTCCACAAGTTACCTCCAACAGATTATTAAAGGTAGGTGGAAAATTTATTTAGAGCATGATGAACCCAGCCGTTAGCAGGAAGGCGGCACAACAACGTCAGCGGCGCACCTACAGAGTGAGAAGAGATATTTTCGCTGAGTACGACGATGCTGAGTTACTGAAAAGATTCAGATTGGACCGTGCTGGTATTGTTGCAGTGACTGATATAGTGAGAGACAAGCTGCAAAGTAAAACTGAAAGAAATAGAGCCTTGACCCCTGAGATGGTGGCCATCACATTACGATATTTAGCCACAGGAAAAATGCAACAGTGCAGTTGTGATGATTTTGGAACAACGCAGCCCACTATCAGCCGTGCAATATCACAGACAATTGATGCACTGGCTGACCCAGAAGTAATCTGCCAGTTCGGGGCTTTCCCTCACACCCAGCGTGAAGTGCAGCAAAAACAGGCAGAGTTCATGCAAGTAACTCAGTTTCCCGGTGTTGTGGGAGTGATTGATGGCACTCATATAAGAATTGTGTCTCCTCATGTCGATGAACATGTATATGTGAACAGGAAACGCTATCACAGCATAAATGTGCAAGTAGTATTTGATGCTCACTATAAGATTCTTGACATTGTGGCAAGGTGGCCTGGCTCAGTCAACGATGCAAGAATACTAGATAAGTCAGCACTCAAACTGATGTTTGAGGAACAACATGTACCTGCAGGATGCTACCTTCCCGGGGACAGTGGCTATCCCTGTAAGCAGTGGCTCCTCACTCCTTACCTTCGCCCTCAAACTGTTGCACAAGCTAATTATAACAGGTGGGTTTATTTGTAAATAGTGTTCTGTTAGGTTTAGATATGCTTTGAACGAATCTAGTAGCTTTCTCCCCAGGGCCGCCCTCCCGCGTGTGCCCGCAGCCCCTACAAGAACCGGTCCCTGCCCCCCTTTGGGCACGCTCTCCTCCCAAGGCTAAGTCCCCGGGGCGTGGCCGCCCAAACTAACCCCCCTCCTCCCAACAGTTCCAGTACCTTACGATGCAGCCGAGGGGACTGACGCCACCACCACCACTGCCACCACCGCCACAACAAGGGTTATTCGAGTGGGGAACATGCTTCAGGTGTTGCCCCAAGATGCCTCAGCCCCGCAGCCCCACTTCCCCATGATAGTGCAGGCAGGGAATGTCATACAGGTGAGAGAGAGAGAGAGAGAGAGAGAGAGAGAGAGAGAGAGAGAGAGAGAGAGAGAGAGAGAAAGTTTTTTACATACAGAAAGGAGAGACAGAGATAGAAAATCAATCTTACTACTACTACTACTACTTCTGAGCACCTCCTTCCTCTCAGGTTGTTCCAGCTGACAACACGCAGGTATTAGGGGCAGAAGTCGTTGGAGTTGGTCGGGTCATGCAAGTGGTCGGAGTCCCAGGCTTTCCCCCGACCCCAGCCCCAGACCCCTGCCCCAGCCACCCCTCTCCCTGTGACCCCTGCCCAGTCATCCCTCACCCCCTCCTGCCCCCATGCGGTGCTGCCAGCGGGGGTGATGGGAGGTGGAGGTGGGCCACACACACCTGGGTTAGCTGTGGCTTGGCTTATCTCCCTCCTCAGCAGGTGAGAGAGAGAGAGAGTGTATATACATCTGTTGTTATTGTATTTATTTGTCTATATTTTCCTTACAGAGTGATTGATTGATTAAATGATATATATTGGTGTTAATATATACAGACAGACTGGTATATAGACATTCTGATATGTGATGGCCAGTCCATGGAGCACAAGGTCTTTGTGGACTAATGAATATTTTACACTAAGGTTTAAGACCAGTGTTTTATTCAGCTATCATGAAAAAAAAAAGAAAAAGACAGTACATAATTATTTAGTAAGTAATTCATAACTTTAACCCAATCAAATTATAGATACATGCAAAAAAGAATTATATCAATAACAAAAGTAAATAATAATAATAATAATAATAATAACTATTACAAATTACAAACAATTACATATGTTTATAATAGTAGAGCTGATTACAATTTGAAAACTAATAAATACAATGAATAATTACTTGTTAAGTGTTGTTTTATCAGTAATTTAAAGGAATGTAATGGTTTGTTTTTAACTGTGTCCGAGAGCCGGGTCCAGTGCTTGGTTCCTCGTGAGACGACACTCTGTTGGGCACGGGAGGTTCAGCAGAAGGGTGTCCTCAAGTTACCTGTCTGTCTTAACTGAATATCATGAGCCCGTGTCTCTTGTGTTTGTATTAAGAGCTTTGTATACAAACGCCAAGGTCTGGAATACAGTAATGTCTCCAGTTTCTAGGAGTTTAAGATCCACTGCTATGTTCGGACTTGTTACTGTTTGTCTTATTCCAAATTAGCTTTTTTGGGGCAAGAAATAATTTATGAGTGTAGGTTGCACTAGGAGAAAGAGAGAGAGAGAGAGAGAGAGAGAGAGAGAGAGAGAGAGAGAGAGAGAGAGAGAGAGAGAGAGAGAGAGAGAGAGAGAGAGAGAGAGAGAGAGAGAGAGAGAGAGAGAGAGAATGTTTGATATTATTATTATTATTATTATTATTATTATTATTATTATTATTATTATTATTATTATTATTATTATTATTATTATTATTATTACTGCTACATATTTCTCTCTCTCTCTCTCTCTCTCTCTCTCTCTCTCTCTCTCTCTCTCTCTCTCTCTCTCTCTCTCTCTCTCTCTCTCTCTCTCTCTCTCTCTCTCTCTCTCTCTCTCTTACAATAATAGTTTTACCCTTCTCTCTCATCCTCTCTCCCACTTCCACTCACTCACTCTCTCCCTCCTTTTGCAGCAAATCCCGAGGATCAACGAGGACATGGTGGACCCAGAGATTGCAGCAGCAGCAAGAGAGAGAGAGAGAAGCAAGAGAGGAGGGAGAGGAAGGAGAGGAGGAGGAGAGAGAGGGAGGCCAGGAGGGAGGCACGTCAGAGAGAGAGGGAGAGGAAGAGGTTGATTCTGTTACAACAACAACTGCAACAACAACAACAGTTAGTCAGTGAGGAGGGGGAGGGGCCGTCCTCTGATGCTGAGGATGAGGTATTGTTCAGGGTAAGTAGTAGTAGTAATGCATCATTTTTAAACTTTCCGAGATAATCTTATTTCAACAGGTAGAGATGAAAAAGTCCTCTAACTGACAAAAAAAAAACATTATCTATTTATTTTGTTATGTAGGCCAGCCAGCCGTGGGGGGGGACAAAACTTCAATAAAAGAGACTCTCTGAGGTGTGGCTCCCCAAAATAGAATTGCAAATGGTAGCCAGAATTTACATGAATACTGGAGGGTGCTGTCAGGCCAAACCAGCTCCCCATCTGTGCCTATGCAGTGTCTGGCCAGCCACTAGTGTGTTTTGGGGGCTCAGACCAGCAGATTCCCACTGTTTATTCACTGTTTGTGTTGATGCAGTGTCTGGCCAGCCACTTGTGTGTTTTGGGGGCTCAGACCAGCAGATTCCCAGTGTTTATTCACTGTTTGTGTTGATGCAGTGTCTGGCCAGCCACTTGTGTGTTTTGGGGGCTCAGACCAGCAGATTCCCAGTGTTTATTCACTGTTTGTGTTGATTTAGTGTTTGGCCAGCCACTTGTGTGTTTTGGGGGCTCAGACCAGCAGATTCCCACTGTTTATTCACTGTTTGTGTTGATCTAGTGTTTGGCCAGCCACTTGTGTGTATGTAGGGGACTCAGACCAGCAGATTCCCACTGTTTATCCACTGTTTGTGTTGATGCAGTGTTTGGCCAGCCACTTGTGTGTTTTGGGGGCTCAGACCAGCAGATTCCTACTATTTATCCACTGTTTGTGTTGATCTAGTGTTTGGCCAGCCACTTGTGTCTATGTAGGGGATTCAGACCAGCAGATTCCCACTGTTTATCCACTGTTTGTGTTGATCTAGTGTTTGGCCAGCCAGTTGTGTGTTTTGGGGGCTCAGACCAGCAGATTCCCACTGTTTATTCACTGTTTGTGTTGATCTAGTGTTTGGCCAGCCACTTGTGTGTTTTGGGGGCTCAGACCAGCAGATTCTCACTGTTTATTCACTGTTTGTGTTGATCTAGTGTTTGGCCAGCCACTTGTGTGTATGTAGGGGACTCAGACCAGCAGATTCCCACTGTTTATCCATTGTTTGTGTTGATGCAGTGTTTAGCCAGCCACTTGTGTGTATGTAGGGGACTCAGACCAGCAGATTCCCACTGTTTATCCACTGTTTGTGTTGATGCAGTGTTTGGCCAGCCACTTGTGTGTATGTAGGGGACTCAGACCAGCAGATTCCCACTGTTTATTCACTGTTTGTGTTGATGCAGTATTTGGCCAGCCACTTGTGTGTATGTAGCGGACTCAGACCAGCAGATTCCCACTGTTTATCCACTGTTTGTGTTGATGCAGTGTTTGGCCAGCCACTTGTGTGTTTTGGGGGCTCAGACCAGCAGATTCCTACTATTTATCCACTGTTTGTGTTGATCTAGTGTTTGGCCAGCCACTTGTGTTTATGTAGGGGACTCAGACCAGCAGATTCCCACTGTTTATCCACTGTTTGTGTTGATCTAGTGTTTGGCCAGCCATTTGTGTGTTTTGGGGGCTCAGACCAGCAGATTCCCACTGTTTATTCACTGTTTGTGTTGATCTAGTGTTTGGCCAGCCACTAGTGTGTTTTGGGGGCTCAGACCAGCAGATTCTCACTGTTTATTCACTGTTTGTGTTGATCTAGTGTTTGGCCAGCCACTTGTGTGTATGTAGGGGACTCAGACCAGCAGATTCCCACTGTTTATTCACTGTTTGTGTTGATGCAGTATTTGGCCAGCCACTTGTGTGTATGTAGCGGACTCAGACCAGCAGATTCCCACTGTTTATCCACTGTTTGTGTTGATGCAGTGTTTGGCCAGCTACTTGTGTGTTTTGGGGGCTCAGACCAGCAGATTCCTACTATTTATCCACTGTTTGTGTTGATCTAGTGTTTGGCCAGCCACTTGTGTTTATGTAGGGGACTCAGACCAGCAGATTCCCACTGTTTATCCACTGTTTGTGTTGATCTAGTGTTTGGCCAGCCACTTGTGTGTATGTAGGGGACTCAGACCAGCAGATTCCCACTGTTTATTCACTGTTTGTGTTGATCTAGTGTTTGGCCAGCCACTAGTGTGTTTTGGGGCTCAGACCAGCAGATTCTCACTGTTTATTCACTGTTTGTGTTGATCTAGTGTTTGGCCAGCCACTTGTGTGTATGTAGGGGACTCAGACCAGCAGATTCCCACTGTTTATTCACTGTTTGTGTTGATGCAGTATTTGGCCAGCCACTTGTGTGTATGTAGCGGACTCAGACCAGCAGATTCCCACTGTTTATCCACTGTTTGTGTTGATGCAGTGTTTGGCCAGCCACTTGTGTGTTTTGGGGGCTCAGACCAGCAGATTCCTACTATTTATCCACTGTTTGTGTTGATCTAGTGTTTGGCCAGCCACTTGTGTTTATGTAGGGGACTCAGACCAGCAGATTCCCACTGTTTATCCACTGTTTGTGTTGATCTAGTGTTTGGCCAGCCACTTGTGTGTATGTAGGGGACTCAGACCAGCAGATTCCCACTGTTTATTCACTGTTTGTGTTGATCTAGTGTTTGGCCAGCCACTTGTGTGTATGTAGGGGACTCAGACCAGCAGATTCCCACTGTTTATCCATTGTTTGTGTTGATGCAGTGTTTGGCCAGCCACTTGTGTGTATGTAGGGGACTCAGACCAGCAGATTCCCACTGTTTATCCACTGTTTGTGTTGATGCAGTGTTTGGCCAGCCACTTGTGTGTATGTAGGGGACTCAGACCAGCAGATTCCCACTGTTTATTCACTGTTTGTGTTGATGCAGTGTTTGGCCAGCCACTTGTGTGTATGTAGGGGACTCAGACCAGCAGATTCCCACTGTTTATCCACTGTTTGTGTTGATGCAGTGTTTGGCCAACCACTTGTGTGTTTTGGGGGCTCAGACCAGCAGATTCCTACTATTTATCCACTGTTTGTGTTGATCTAGTGTTTGGCCAGCCACTTGTGTTTATGTAGGGGACTCAGACCAGCAGATTCCCACTGTTTATCCACTGTTTGTGTTGATCTAGTGTTTGGCCAGCCACTTGTGTGTTTTGGGGGCTCAGACCAGCAGATTCCCACTGTTTATTCACTGTTTGTGTTGATCTAGTGTTTGGCCAGCCACTAGTGTGTTTTGGGGGCTCAGATCAGCAGATTCTCACTGTTTATTCACTGTTTGTGTTGATGCAGTGTTTGGCCAGCCACTTGTGTGTATGTAGGGGACTCAGACCAGCAGATTCCCACTGTTTATCCATTGTTTGTGTTGATGCAGTGTTTGGCCAGCCACTTGTGTGTATGTAGGGGACTGAGACAAGTTTATTTAATGTTCAGTGACCCGTTTGCAGGCACAGGGGTGTTGACGAGCTGGGTGTGCAGGAGACAGACAATTACAAAGGTTTACAGTTCAAATGGTACATGTATCTTCAAAATACAGATAATAAGTAGATAAATATTGAAATTAATATAGAGTACCATTCTTTATTTAACACTTAACCAAACTTAACCAACATACACACACACGCTAACTCAGACAGTTCCCTAACTACCTTACCATCCCGCAGGAGGCCATGTCGGAGGTGCCGGTGGTGGGGTCGCCAGTTCCGGAGTACGAGGTGGAGGAGGAAAAGGAAGAGGAGGACGAGGAGGAGGCACGGATAAGGAAGAAGAAAAGATTATTAGCTGTAGCCCTCCCTCCAGCTGATAAGGGGATAAGCCATAGTAAGCCACAGCTTACTATGTTCAACAGGTGCGTGTGTGTGTGTGTGTGTGTGTGTGTGTGTGTGTGTGTGTGTGTGTGTGTGTGTGTGTGTGTGTGTGTGTGTGTGTTTTGTGTGGTCATTTCACTATCTATCTATCTGTTTAGTTTGTCTCCATCTGTCTGTCTTTCTGTCATTGGTCTGTCTGTCTGTCTGTGTATTGCAATGATTTTTCAGTTATGTATTTTATTTTTTATTCTTGTGTACTTGTGTCTGTCTGTATGTATGTATGTATCAGTCAGTGAGTCAGTCAGTCAGTCACTCAGTTAGTCAGTTAGTCAGTCATTCAGTCAGTCAGTTAGTCAGTCATTCAGTCAGTTAGTGAGTTAGTCAGTTAGTCAGTCTGTCAGTCACTCACACAGTGTTAATCCTCCTCCTCCTCCTCCTCCTCCTCCTCCTCCTCCTCCTCCTCCTCCTCCTCCTCCTCCTCGTCCACCTCCTCCTCCTCCTCCTCCTCCTCCTCCTCCTCCTCCTCCTCCTCCTCCTCCTCCTCCTCCTCCTCCTCCTCCTCCTCCTCCTGTTCCCCACCACCCCTGCCGAGAGGTGAGTGTATGTACGTGTGTGTGTGTGTGTGTGTAGTAATAATAGTAATGCTATGTACATATATAAATACTGTTAATATTATTGATAAAAAATATTGATGATGATGATGATGATGATTCAGTGGTGATTATGAAAATGTGCATTACAATATAGGGTAGATATTATTGTTATTACCTGTGTGTGTGTGTGTGTGTGTGTGTGTGTGTGTGTGTGTGTGTGTGTGTGTGTGTGTGTGTGTGTGTGTGTGTATGTATGTGTGTGTGTGAGGAATAATTGAATAATTGAATAATTGATGCTCTCTCCTTTGCTATTCATTATATACATGGACAGATGCCTGAAGGAAGTGTGTGTAAGGGAGGATAAAGAGATCATGCTGGCCTATGCAGACGATGTCGCTGTCGTGACAGGAAGCCAACAAGATCTTCAAGAGGCCATGACAAGATGGAATGATGTTTTAAATAGGGAAGGAATGAGAATGAACAAACAAAAAACTTATTTACTAGTGGACAAGCAACAAGTGATGGTGTGGCTCTGAGCCACTGTAGTAGGGATGTTATGGTTTAAGTGTAGGAAGTTGCAAATGCTCACCTAACAATTGCACCTTAGTAGAAAAACACAAACAGGAAGTTTATGCAAGTTTTGATCCTTATATAAAATGTTGTATTGCATCAAACCTCCATACATTACTGTCTCTATCCAGTATGAGACCGGTGTTCAGGAAGCACAAGCATGTGCTGAATAACAAGAAGCCGGCATTGGTGAAGGTGACAACATTTCATCTATTTATACATACTTTTTATTATTAAAGCTTATCTTATAATTATTTCTGAAGAGATTGACTAATTTTTGTAGTATTTATGACTTAGAACTATGATAAAGCTATGAATTGATATAATTCCTGATTTGTTTTATCTTTTCATTATCCTTCCTTTGTTAATTGAGCATTTTATATTACTTAGCTTAAAAATGCAAGAACGGTTCAGAAGTATCCAACCTTGGGCTAAGGGCCAAAATTATGGTATCATTCAAAATGTCCTTCAAAGAAAGCCCTCTGTAATCCAACACACTTAGCCCATTAATCCTTCCATTTCTCATCAATTTGTTCAACATTCATATTTTTCCCTTATAGGGTTGAACAATTTTCATGGGTTCAGAGCAAAAGGCTTCCTCATTCCTCCCCAAGGTATTCTCGGATGGTAAGCAGGTTTGACTCTGGAGCAAACCTGACCAAGGGCTACTGCCCAAGGCTACAGAGGTTCCTCTCCCTGAGGCTGAATGCACCATGTGAGATGGTTCTGTTATGTGGATGAATGTCATGGTGGATAGCAGTGCCACCACATTCCTACAATCATCCATCACTCCACTGCTCAAATGCTTCTGCAACCAATGATAGGTATGCTGCCACATTCTGCATGGTCTCCTTGGCTCTCAGATAAGGATACTGTCAACAGGTTTGGGATTGCCAAAAAATCATAAGGAGCTATGTCTGAAAAGTCCAGAGAGAGAGAGAGAGAGAAAGAATGAGCAAGAGAAAGAGTAGGATGAAGCAAAGGAAGAGTCAAGATGGAGGAAGAGAGAGTAGGACAAGAAAAAACAACAAATAAATCCCCTACACGTCTTGTCTCCATTCACACAAGCCATGAAAAGCTTGTCCATCCCTGAGTGCTCAGAAGCAGTGTTCCACTGATGATGTGGAAACTTGAGACACCCAATCATTTAATGGGCTTTAGTAGGTTTTGTCACCAGTCTTCTGTGTGTCACTGACTACATTTTGAAATTTTTATCTGTTCTATTTAATTTTGTGTGTATGTACACAATGTTTATGGTCAATAAACTATTTATAAAACTATTTATCTGTGTGAGTAAGATAAAAGCAGTTATTGTTATTATTATTATTATTATTATTATTATTATTATTATTATTATTATTATTATTACACATTTTCCTCCTTGTATTTAAATATTATTATTATTATTATTATTATTATTATTATTATTATCATGAATTGTTCTTGTTTATAAATAAAATACTGTAACTGATTATTATTTTTTTTATCATTCATTTAGACTCTCTCTCTCTCTCTCTCTCTCTCTCTCTCTCTCTCTCTCTCTCTCTCTCTCTCTCTCTCTCTCTCTCTCTCTCTCTCTCTCTCTCTCATAAAATGACTGGTGAGGAACTCTAATAATTAAAGTGCTAAAAAATCCATTAAACTACGAGAAATAAGACAAATAATTAATGACACACCTAATAACACAAACAAGGAGTAATAAACAAAACTTAAGCCAGAAAACACGAAAAGATAAAACTATCATATAAAGAAATACGAAGTTAAAAAAAAAATCATGAATATCAAATAAATAACTCACATATAATCAATAAACACGTAAGGAACAGTAAATAAACAATTAAGCCATTCATTGCAAGGGCCACAGTCAGAAAGTGAAAAAAAAAAAAAATGCTTAGTTAAATACCGAGGCTAAATAAAACAAGGAATTAGACAAATGACAAATAATTAATAAATACATAAGGAATAATGAATAAACAAAAATTAAGCCAGGAAGACTATTATAATTATTGCAAGGAGACGATATGTATGTATGTATGTATTGTATGTAATTCGAGGTTAAAATGGCTCAAATCTGACCCAACAGCAGGCCATAAGTGAAGGTGTTCCTCAAGGCAGGGAGGGGGGGGGGGAGCAATGAATAGGGGAGGGGCTATAAACTATTGGGGGGGTATTAATTAATGACGCATCCAGTTTAGCGTGTGTGTATATTTCGCGTTGTGATAATTTAAAGGTTTTCTCGCGTTTTTATCTTTATTTATTGATTGATTTTATTTATTTATTTTATTTTTTTGGCAGGTGTTATATTTGTTGAGTGTTTTAAGTAACTGTGGCTCATTGCATCAAAACTCCATTCATTACCTTCGTGGGAAGGTTCAATTTGGCAAGGTTTTATTTCGCATTTTGGGTTTTGTAGTAAATTATGCATTTTCTCATATTTTTCTTTGCTGGTATTGTCCCTTCCACGCCATATATGACTGGAAAGTTGGGGGCGCCTTCCCCCCCCCCCCCACCCTCCACTGCTACGTTTTTTTTTCTTAATCAGTCAGTCAACCAATCAATCAATCCCTTCATGAATCATACCCATTTCCAGGTGTCACCCCCACCCATACATCTCTCATTCTGTCATGTATGAACAAGTGCTAAGGGCAAGCTGAACAAGTACAAAGGGCAAGCCAGCTGTCTCTTTTAATATTCTTGCCTGAAATAACATTACAAATGAGGGTCTATTAATCATCCATTAAATAATCCATTTTTATTGCTTTCTCATTCTTCTTCCTCTGTGTATTGTTAAATTGGATGGTTATATCATTGTCCCTTCCTGTGTTTTAGTGTGCCATTACCTGTCCTCTCTTCCAGCTGATATTTAGTTTGTACTAAAATAGACTGGCATAACTTTACAATTTATACACAAATAACAACATAAACCAATAATGCATTGATATTATGCATGATAGGAGTGGACATTTCCACTCTACATCATTAATGAATGCATGATGAGACGCACACTATTACAAAGCTAATGAGTTCAATAAAAAACACTCAATAACAATTTCAATAACTTTATTAAAAATAGCAATCTTTATAAATCATGAAACTAGAAAACTTTAAGAACCTGGGGCTATAACATCAAATGCACAATAATGCAAACACTTTTTACACACACACTCTTTAATGATATTTCCTAATATACAGTATAATTCCAAACAGAGAGAGAGAGAGAGAGAGAGAGAGAGAGAGAGAGAGAGTGATGAACTACCTGGGGTCATAAATGTAAAGTACAGGTATCAGTCAGGCAAAGCATAGTGCTTGCCTGTCTCATATGGAATGTAAAAACATGGCTTCATATCATTCCAGACCTGGGATTATGGCCAAAAGTTACCAAGCAGTGCTGAGCAAAATCCAGTAGAGTAATATTCAGTATCATTGAATTACTGACAAAGTAAAGATCATTATGTGCAATGATACTCACTACCTAGGAGCATTTCAGGTTACTACCAAGAATCTGACCATGCTGGCAGGGATGGTTAGGCTACAACACATTACATACTTCTCCATTCAAATCAGTCAGCTGATTAAATGGTGAGTTAAACCATTTTGATCATCTAAATCATATTAAGGCATTGGATGAGACCTGGACAGCTTGGGTCAACACCATACATAGGTACTCCACTACTCTGTGGGAGGCACTTGATTGTGGCAAGAGTCATCACAATACCAAACACCATCCTTGACAAAGCACAGCATGGCCCACTCATCCACAGGAACCCAGCCATCTCTAAGGAGCAAATCAATGCTGCCCAGTGTCACTCCTCATCACTTTTAGGGAATAAGAAGTAGATCCCACCCCAGCACCATCTTTACATAGAATATAATACAGAGGACAAAGAAGGAATACAAACAGGGCACATGGTATGGTATGGAACACCAACCCTCACTTTTGGAAAACCCCAGCCACTCAGTAGGAGACCAGCCAGTCACCATGGCTATCACCTGGGGATTCTTAGGAACAGGTGTTAGGTATAGAATGAGAGATAAAGAAAACTCCCAATACATTTCAAGTCTATACGCAAGTCTCCATAGATAGACAAAAAAGTGTTCATGAATTAAACACAATATTGTAAGTTTTAAATGTTATGTGGTACCTTAGATAGATGGACAGGTCACTTGAGAAGAGAAAATAAGAAATGTCTTAGGAAGAGTATTTTGTCATATGTATGAATATATATGACTGTATGACATAGATGACTGGTGAAGTAGATTTTGTCCCTTATCAGAGTGGTTGTGTAGCTGAAACAAATTAATGATTATCAAAACAGAGACACATTTGAGCTGATTGGTGAATTACAGTTTCAGAGTGGATACAGCATACACTGGGATGATAAAAACTACTGCAGTCATAAAGTAGATGAAAAAATACTGTGGGGAGGAATGTAAAGCAGTAACATATGCAACAAAAGAAAGAAAGAAAGAAAGAAAGAAAGAAAGAAAGAAAGAAAGAAAGAGAGAGAGAGAGAGAGAGAGAGAGAGAGAGAGAGAGAGAGAGAGAGAGAGAGAGAGAGAGAGAGAGAGAGAGAGAGAGAGAGAGAGAGAGAGAGAGAGAGAGAGAGAGAGAGAGAATGATGTGACATGACATCTTTAAGTACAAATGAGTATATAGTAACCATACACTGATACTTGTCCCCTTATACAGTGATAAGTTTACCCAAACACAATGGACACGGATGGAACTTTTGGAGGCTAAAGTGCTCCAGGTGACTGGTGGACTCCATTTCATTGCGGAGGTCCAGGATTCTCTGCACAGTTGGGCTTTTGGTGTCAGTGGAAGTGGTGGCAGTGTGGCAGCAGTAACAGTTTTGGTCTTCCTATGGGCAAGTTCTGTAGGATTCATATTCTCCCCTCCTCATGAGGGACATCAGTGTGAAGGGTCAACAGAGCATCAATTCCCTCCTCAGGCAAAGAATGATGGATGCAATTTTCTGTTTCTTGTTGTTGCTCCACCTTTTCAGAGTGCTTGAGGCGCTCGTCAGCCACCTTTCCACTGGTGGTGGGTGTCTCAGACTCACTGGTTCCTGTTCCACATCAAGAGTGTTAGCAGATGCCACTTGTATTTCATCTACTTAGTACATTACATCATTACATAAATAACTGGTGTTATCTGATATTAAAGTGCTAATGAGCAACATGCCACAGAAATCTGTTTATTTCAAGAAAATTATGAAGATAATAATAATGTTTCGTTGCACTTCATAAGATGGCTCAGTTTTTACTACTCACCAACACTGCTAAAGATAGCAACTGGACTCTTAAGGACGCTGCTTATCTTCTCGAGCTGCTGAAGGTCATGATCTGCTTCCTTTTCCTGCACCAGCTTTGATATCAAATCCTGCAGGAAACAACTGTGTTAATTCACATTTTGAATAAATCTAATAGATGAAATTTCACTTACAACACCTTATGTGTCTCTGGTGACTCATGGAGGACAGATACATCACCTGAGAGTAAATGGTCAGTGAAGAAGTTGACCCTTGATCCTGGCTAATCACATTAAGTACATTAAACACTCCTGTTAACTAATAAATGAGGGATAGATTTCTCTGGAAGGTTACATTACACTACTTCCCTGGCATTTGAAAACATTTTGCTCTACATGAACTCATATGGAAGCTTTACTGCAACATTAAATCTCAGCTAGATGCCAGATGGTGTAGCCTCCATCACAGAGCAAGGTAATGATATGAAGGCTTAGTACTTTGGTCAACACCTGAATAAGAACCGTTTGAGATGCAGCAGAGATCACTAACCTGCCAGCAATTGAATAAGAAGTGTGTGAGATGCAGCAGAGATCACTAACCTGCCAGCAATTGAATAAGAAGTGTGTGAGATGCAGCAGAAATCACTAATCTGCCATGACATGAATAAGAAGTGTGTGAGATGCAAAAGAGAGCACTAACCTGCAGAGTGGTTTTGCTTCATTTCCTCTCATTCATGATGGAGGCTGGCAAGGTCTAACTCGCGTTCTCGAGCTTGTTGCTTCATCACTCCTCGCTGCAACTGGTAGATGGTGATGTAGTCACCTGAAGAAGGATAAAATTCTTCATTAAAAGACCAAGGAAATGGCATACAGTAAACAGTAAACACTTCCTCCACTTCACTTTTACAGATGATTCAAATGAGCAAAAAACATGCATACACCGATGGACTCTGTCTCCTCATGCACTACAGCATGCTTAAGCTGCTACTTCCTGTCACTTAGCTCAGCCACCTCCTTCATGCTGCAAGTTAACCTGCTCTCCAGGACCCTGTGAGCCTCCTGCAGTTGTTGCAGCTTCTGTTAAAGCTCAGTTCCTCCCAATCCTGTTGTTTCTCCTGATAAAACAATAAGTTTGTTTCTCTCAACTTTTCTTAATACAGCCTCAATAAACAAATCCAATAACAATGCTTTTATTTTGTTATTAATTCAAAAAATTGAGCAACAGTGAGGAAAAATTATTTGCTTTATTATTAGAGAATATAAACTTTCTTACCTTTTGGTTCAGTTATGACATCTTCAGACAACTTTTCATGAGCAAGAGATTCTCCCAGCAGTTTGTTATACTTATCCCTCTCACAGTCTAGCTGAACCTGAAGACTGCTGCACTCACTCTCCAACCTGCTAACCTCAGATGTCAGTGTAGCCACTTGACCCAGCAATTTCCCCTTGGTATCTGTACCTGGAGGTGAAAAATTGATGCAACAGAGGGCCAGACAAGAATGACCAATGGAAGTAATTAGACGTAATGTAAGAAGTGGGTATAAGACTAAGGGAAATAGAAGGGCAATGGAGAGAGGGTTAGATGCACCAGAAATGTCTGTGGAGCCAGGAAAAATTTTAACTTGTAACAGAGATAACTAAGAGCAACTGTGAATGAATAAATGTGATGTAGCCTCGACCCATGACTGGGAAAATGCAAAAGCAGCACCTCAGACACCAGGACCATGATGACTGGCAGCTCCCAAAATTAGCTGCTGGCTTTTGTACTCCTAGTCACCACAGGAGGCTCATCCACAGCTAATCCTATCAGCTGATCATCTTGGGTGAAGTAATTGTTTATCAGTCTGGCTGTTGAGTCCTGATGCAGAGATGTGTGTGTGTGTGTGTGTGTGTGTGTGTGTGTGTGTGTGTGTGTGTGTGTGTGTGTGTGTGTGTGTGTGTGTGTGTGTGTGTGTGCACTTTGGAAAGCCTCCCTCCAAGGAGAATGTCAGTTTGATATACAAATATATATTCATGTGGATGGTAGCTCACATTTAGCTTCTGAGTTCTCACATGAAGACATGCCATCCTTGTCTTTTTCCTCTGAGGGAGTGACTTTATACTCTGTGATAAGTGCATGCAGCTCACTATTCTGTCTTGTGACGTTTTTTATTTCTATCTGTGAAAGACACAAGAAGGCAGTAAGTTAACTTGTTTAACATGCCACATCATTTTATATATATTATGCCAAGTTTAAACAGGAAAGCCTCACCAGAAGCATCAACTAAAGACCAAAGTGATTAACAAATCTTTCACTTTACCACCCTTAATGACAAAAGCTGATGATGTCCATATCCTGCATTTTTACACCTTCATGATTCCATTAGATTACATTAGATTACATTAGAACAGTATGTGACCAATGACGTCTCCATTCTACATTGCCATGACAAGAATACAGGGCTTTACTGAACATAAACCAAGGACGCCTCCATTCTACATTGCCATGACAAGAATACGGGGCTTTACTGAACATAAACCAAGGACGCCTCCATTCTACATTGCCATGACAAGAATACAGGGCTTTACTGAACATAAACCAATGACGCCTCCATTCTACATTGCCATGACAAGAATACAGGGCTTTACTGAACATAGACCAAGGATTCCCTCCTCCTCTCTCTAAGGGTTAGGGTTCTCTCAACAGTTACAGCATGGTGTGAGAGATGCAGTGCTGTCAAGGCTTTACTATTTACAGGAAGCAACACACCAATAAATAAATGTTACTTTGGAAATGAAACTGAATAATCAAAGGCTTTATATCTCATGAACTTCCCTTCTTTAATAAACTGTCTTCAAGCTGACAGACTCCAGTAGTATTGCATCTTAGGAATATTCTACAGCTGATTTCATAATAACTGCTCTCTAAAACTGACTACATGCCTCCTTCCCTGCCTCCTACAGACTCTACTCAACAATTGTTGTTATTCTGTTCATGCTGGTGTGACAGTTAACCAGTATATTAATTCCTTAGTTATGTACACTCTAGAATGGTGGTTCATTTTATCTACCAGTGATTTGAATTCCCAGCTTCTAAGTATTACATTATTATTTGTTGATTGGTACCATTTGTATGCAATCAGAGAAAGATTTCAATATAAAAACATATCCATGTTACTGTTACCTTTCAGAATGTAAACCAAAATGAAAGCTATGTAAATTCTTACTTTAGATTATGTTGTCATTTCATTGAATGATGTAATTTCTTGGTTCTTGTGCTTCTTCAAATGCAGTCCCTTGTCTGGTTTCTCTGTCAATTCTAATGTCTTATTGCTCTGTGGAAAAACAAAGTGCAAATGTTTAGGATGAACTGATTCAATAATATTGCTTTCACAATTTCAATATTGTTCACAATTTCTGCAGGAAGTTTACTCCATATATTTACTATACGATTAAAGAAAAAATGTTTGGCCTTGTGGGATTTAAAACGTTTGGGTATAATCTTGAATCTATTATTTCTTGTTAGGTAGAATGAAGGAGGAGGAGGAGGAGGAGGAGGAGGAGGAGGAGGAGGAGGAGGAGGAGGAGGAGGAGGAGGAGGAGGAGGAGGAGGAGGAGGAGGAGGAGGGAGAAACAAAGATAGGAGGGAAGGAAGAAAGGAAGAAAAGGGAAGAAAAGGGAATAAGAGAGAGAGAGAGAGAGAGAGAGAGAGAGAGAGAGAGAGAGAGAGAGAGAGAGAGAGAGAGAGAGAGAGAGAGAGAGAGAGAGAGAGAGAGAGAGAGAGAGAGAGAGAGAGAGAGAGAGAGAGAGAGAGAGAGAGAGAGAGAGAGAGGAGTTGGTAAGGAAAATTATTACAATGGTCCAAGGTGAAGAACAGGGACTGGAATGAGAAGTGGAAGAAGCATATAGAATTTGAAAATATAGTGAAGGAGGTAAAAGACCATTAAAAGTGAGAATGAGATCCCAAGTTACAGTAAAGGAGATCCTAGTGAGAACTGGGAAGCTGGCTGAAAATTCAGAATACAAGAATATTTGGGTAAAAAAGAGATATGAACTTGGAAGAAAGGGAAAAAGAGAAGGATCTGAGGAATGAAGCCAAGCAAAAAAAACGAGAGAAGTACAGAGACCGAGAAGCAGAAATTTTATTGGAGGGTACTAGATATGAAACTAAGGAAATGGTATATTCAGGAAAGGGAACAAGAAATGAAAGAACCACAACAGCAGACAGACAAATTGCATGTGGTGGGAGAAGTAGTATATTAAGAGTAATAAATACAAAACAAACTTCATGTAAACAAATAAAATTTTCAGAAAACTTGTCACACAAAACCTTATTAACAACTCACCTTCTCCTTCTGCAGCATTTCCTTCCTTCTTATCTTTCTCCTTTCCTTCTCCATCTTCCTCCTCCTCCTCCTCCTCCTCTCCTTCCTCTTTCTTTCCACCTTCCTCCTCCTCTTGTGACTCTTAACTCTCTTCCTCCTCGTCCTCCTCTTCCCCTGTGCTTCCCTCCTCTGAAAGAAAAGACTTGTTTAAAAAGCAAGCAAATATAGTAGTAATAGTAAAAAAAAGTCAATGAAATGAAAGTTTATACACATATGAAATTAGTGAAAATTTGACACCAAACATTCTCTATCTGTAACATTACATCAGAATGACGAGAACACAAGATATGAAAAGTGAAAGGGAATGATGTATATAACAAAGAAAAACATTGTATAATGACATATGACAGGAAAATAATCTTGTATACTTGTCCCTTAAATACTTGCTTCCTTGTATATTAACTCCCAAAATGCTCATTCCTTGTACTCTCATTTTCAAAACACCTCTTCCTTATATATTGTCACTCAAACACTCCTTTCTTGTACACTTATTCCTAAATCACTCCTGTCTTCCTGTATTCTCATTCTCCAAACACTCGTGCCTCTGCACACCCAGTTCCTCAAAACATTTCTTCATTGTTTACTCATCCCGCAAACACAGCAACTTTCTTGTATACTCAGCTCTCAAAAGATGCATTTTTAAACATCCATAACTCCTTTTATTTTCATTCCCCAAACACTCCCGGCTGTGCACACTCCAGCACGTTAACACAATAACCAAGCAATACACACGACTACTGGCACCATCCAGATCTGGCCCCAGCACCCCTGCCTCCTTGCGTGCCAGCTCCAGCAATGCACGGCCACAGCGGCAGTACGCGTCACCACACTCGGGCGCCTGCTCCCCACACAGCTCCACCAGGGACTCTGTTGCCTCCTGGAGTGGTAAGGAGTGTCAGTTAAACCTGGTGTTTACTTTCACTATGATATGAAACAATTAACAACACAGAAAACAACACAACTAGGTAACATGCAACACATACCACACCTAAGCAACAGACACACCTCGAAGGCAGCGACAGCAGATTTGAAGTCCCCCACCAGGAGGTGTCGCTTGCCCCTAGAGAAACGGTCGAACGCTGCTGCACTTGCCGCACGTCCAAGGGGAGCAAGCAAACAGGCCATCATCAAACAAGTCTCGACTTTAACCATTCGTAATTTACACCATCATATATTGTGGAGTAACTTCATGTTTAGTATATCTTAACATGGAACATTATTAAGAATGTGTACATGCTTGTATTATTTGATAAATTATGTGGTCAGCTACACTTTCCACTCACACTCTCATCCATCACCAAAATTAAACTAACCCCCTATTACTTTCCTCCCACCCTCAGAATTATTAAACTAACCTCCAGTCACATTCTTCTGACACCCTCATCCCTCACTAAAAATTAATACCAACTGGCAAAATTACCAAACTAACCTCTAAATATCATCCTCCCACCATCTAGTCTCTCACTAAAATTAATCTCACCAAGCACGATTATCAAGCTAATATCCAATCACTTTCCTCTGACCCTCAAAATCCTTTCCAGCTGGTAGAATTATTAACCTATACTCCAGTCACTTCCACCCTCTCATCCCTCATTAAAATTAATCCCAGCCTTCAAAATTATTGAACTAACCTCCAGTCAAAGAAATATCACTGGTTTTGTGGGGGATATTGTCACTGCACTAAGGGATGCACACAATTTCTCGTAAGTTTTCACATTTTGCGTTCAACTGTACCGGTCTAAGTGGAGGAGTGAAAAAGTGACACCTAATGAATAGTTGCCACAAAACTTATTCTCATTACTTTTTGTTCCTTGTCATTTTTCTTTCAGGCTTTTTTCATCATCACAGCAGCTTGAAATTTTGAAAATACATGCTATTTGAGGAGGTAGCTGTACATGTGAAAAAAAAGAAGGGAAACAAACATCCATACTTGTGACTGATATGAAAAATAAACTATACATATAAATGTATATTTCACTTTTCTTTCTAGCAATTAAAAAATGTACATACGACAGTATTTCTTTCTTTTCCTCAATAAATACGACAACAGTATTTTTCCTTCCCTTCAGTACACCCAGCCTTTCCCTTAGTACATATCACAGTACTTTTCCTTTTTGCTCAGTGCATATGAGAATAATTTTCCTTTTCCTCCATGCATATGACACTACTTGCCCTTTTCCTTTTCTTTCCCTAAATAGAGAAGACAAGACAGAAATTTTCTTTCCCTCAATACACAACACTATTTTTTCTCCCACTCTCTCTCTTGTACAGAGTCAGTTTCAATGTACTGGAAGGTTATGCCTACGGGAAACTGAAGGACAACTCAAGCAACGAGTGGACGGGCACGGTAGGAGCTCTGCAGTCAGGGGAAGCTGACCTCACTGTCTCTGAATTGTCCATCACTGAGGAGAGGTTGAAAGTTGTTACCTACACCCAGCCTATCTATATCATCAGGTGAGAGATACAGGTGATGATCAAATAATATTTTAAAGATGTTGAACAAAGTGCTCCCTTAACAGATTAATTGGATCAGCAAAATGTTCAGAATATGAAATGTCAAATAATTAGATTGATCTATCTATATGCCAGGCTGGCAGTCCTATACAGGGTGGCCCAGACACTACACTATACACTCACATACAACATTGACACTGTTAATCCACGGGTAATCTACTGGGTTGGCTACAGTGTGTCCCTCATTGTGTACACATCATACTCTGCCACACTGGTCTCACATCTTGCTGTGGAGCAGCCTGCATCTCTGCCATTCAGCAACCTGCGGGACCTGTCTAGGCAGTCAGGCTGGGATGCTGGATGCAACAACAATGACCTCTTCCAAGTGACAGCCTCGGTGGGTCCTTGGCTTCTTGCTGTGTGAACTGATATACCATCCAGTAGTAGCAGTAGTAGTAGTAGCAGTAGCAGTAGTAGTAGCAGTAGTAGTAGTAGTAGTAGTAGTAGCAGTAGTAGTAGTTTTAATTTCTCAAACAACAGTCCCATTGCTTTAATTTCCTGCCTATCTAAAGTTTTTAATCTACCCTTAATAGGAATATTCTTAAACATCTATTACTTCACAGCCTACTTGTATCTGATCGCCAGTATTAGGGTCCATCAAGGCTGCTCCACTGGTCATCTGGCTTTCCTTACTGAGTCTTGGTCATCATACTCTTTTAGAGATTTTGGTGAAACTTTTGCTGTTGCCTTGGATATATGAAAAGCTTCTGATAGTCTGGCACAAAGCTTGCATTTCCAAACTACCCTCCTACAGGTTCTTTCCTTCTCTGTGTAACTTCATCTCAAGTTTCCTTTCTGACCATTCTATTGCTGCTGTGGTAGACGGTCACTGTTCTTCTCCTAAATCTGTTAACAGTGGTGTTCCTCAGGATTCTATCGTCATTCACTCTCTTCCTATATTCATCAATGATCTTCTAAACCAAACTTGTTGTCCTATCCAATCCTACACTGATTATACTAACCAGCATTTTTCCAGGTCTTTTCATGGACATCCAACCTTTCGGGAGGCAAACAGTTCACACAGGGAAGCCACAGAATACCTCACTTGTAATCTCTCTCTAAAATTTCTGACTGGGGCAGAGCAAACCTGGTATTGTTCAATGCCTCAAAAACTCAATTCCTCCATCTATCAACTCAACACAACCTTCCAGACAACAAGTATCCCCTCTTCTACACTGAACCTCCTCAGTCTGGAAACTGGAAATTTCATATCTCATCTCTAGCTAAAACAGCTTCTATGAAGTTAGGTATTCTGAGATGTCTGCCAGTTTTTCTCACCCCCCCCTCAGCTGCTGACTCTGTACAAGGGCCTTATCCATCCATGTATGACAAATCCATGTATGAAGAGTTTTAAAGAAAGGACTTACTTATTACTGGTTACACTTGCAATAACACAATATCACGTCCAACACCTCACGGTCACTTGATGCAAGTCACTCATTACCCGACCAACTCATCTCAGCTTCAAGACAACTCAATCTGGAAATAACAGATAAAGGAAATAGGTTGGGCTTTTAATCTTCAAGGGACACATTAAAAATTCTATGTCAAACCAATAGTAGTGAAGAATTCAGTCCCAGATTAATAGAGAAATGCAAGAGTCAACAGTGAAATGTAAACAGCAGGTAATTGGTGTCATTGTGCCTGCCATTCAGTGGAAGGAGAGGTAAATAAGTTGTCAATGTCCCTCCTACATAAAAAATACATAGAGTACATTTATGCACACTACTGCCTATTAATTTATTCTCCCTCAGCAACACTGGATTATATTTAACACCTGCTCACTAACTACTGTCTGTGAAGTAAATCACTGAAACTAGAAACATCACTTATCATCTCTCTCTCTCTCTCTCTCTCTCTCTCTCTCTCTCTCTCTCTCTCTCTCTCTCTCTCTCTCTCTCTCTCTCTCTCTCTCTCTCTCTCTCTCTCTCTCTCTCTCTCTCTCTCTCTCTCTCTCTCTCTCTCTCTCTCTCTCTCAGAAGTACTTATAGAACACTGTAAATACTAGTAACACCTTGAATTGTTTTGCTTTGATCAATTGTTACGTGATACTGGCTCCACTATTTCAGCTTTTACTGTGTTTTCACTCTTGACACTGTGGGAGCAAAGATTGTCTTCCTTACGATATAGTACACAGTCAATGCCACACACAGCAACACTGTTCTTCTGTTCCTCCAAGCTTTGAGTTTCCTCACTACAGTATCCTTTAGAATAAGCCCCACAAGGATCTTCCTCACCTCTGTCAGCTTGCAGTCTCTCAAAAAAAAGGGCCTCAGTCAAGATTCTCCTCCAGGCCAGGCCACATGCTGCTTCTGTCTCCAAGAACACACCTACTCATTTCACTGATATAAGCAACCTTTTCAAAGTCCCTCAGAGCCTCTTCCATTTCTAACAATAAGCAATATTTAATTGGTTCCTAAACACACACACACACACACACACACACACACACACACACACACACACACACACACACACACACACACACCACCTGCAAGAATTTGTCTTACCCTTAGCCAGTACTCATCTTATACATATAAACAGCAGATAGCACACCTAGAGTGGTCACCACTTCCTGTGAGTGGCAGTGCACAGCTGTTTTCAGTATGAGTGGAAGGTCCACTGTCACATAGTCTTGTGACAGGCTGGGCTGGACACTTGGTGAGCAGTTCTGGAACCTTCAGGGAGGTTTACTGCCAACCTGCACACTGAAAGGAAATGCAGTTTGAGTAAATGTACATATTATTATATAGAGACAAAAACAGTAGTGAGTTATCTAAGGAACTTATGACAGAGATACAGAAGAATTACAAAGATATTACATGGTCCAAGCCTTCAATTCAAAGTAAGTGCTTCAGATCTACACAAACAATTGAGACAGCTTCTAAAATCTACATAAACAATTCATGCAGCTTCTAATTCCATCAGTGAGCGTCATCAACCATTGGTCCCAGGTTAGCTCACAGTCATCCCCAAGTGACGCACACACCTGGCTCACTCAACCCCACATGCTTCATCGCTCTGTCTATCTCACTTGTCCACACCTGGCTCACTCAACCCCACAATTTCCACATTTTTTCCACACCTTCTCCACACTATTTCCACACTTTTCTACACAATTTCCACACATGGCTCACTCAATCCCACAATTTCCACACTTTTCCACACCTGGCTCACTCCATCCCAGAATTTCCACACTTGGCTCACTCAGTCCCATGTGCTTGATCACTCTGTCTATCTCACTTGTCCACTTAGTTACATAACATTGTAAGCCCTCTCCATTTCTGACAATCCTACTTCCATCACTCTCAACAAGGCTTCACTCAACCCCTCAAAAGCCCAACAACTAGTTTCCAAGCCATTCTTTATTACCATCCTAACACACTTGTTCCCCCAACTGCTACTCCTAATATTCCACACAAACACCTTACTAGTCTCTCATCATCCATTTGCTCTAATCTAGACCCTGCCGAGGTACCCTGCACGAACACCCTCCAAAGCCACCAGCTCCGCCATCATGCCTTCCTTCGCCATCCATCCGACTCTTGCTCCTGCCCTCCACCTCCTGTTGCTGCCACGTCTGGAGTGCGTCAGCCAGCGTCGTGTAGCAGGTGGAATGGCGTCACTGCTGGGCCGTGGTGTCTGGGTGGGGCACAGCGGGAGGCAGGGGATAGGGTAGTCTGGAATGATTTGTTGGTGTTATGGTTGTAGTTGTTTTGTAGAAAGTATAGTTTAATTAGTTTCTTAGTAAATATAATAAAAATATAATAAAAAAATATATAATAAAAATAAAAAGAAGACGACGTAGCAGATCAAAGAAAAGGTGGAAAGATCACATTGGAGAGGACATGAGTGAGAGAGGATTGAGTGGAGAGAAGGTTGGGGACAGAGCCTTGGGGAGAAGACTAGTAAGGAAAAGTGACCCCATATGAATATGGGAGCAGCTGCAGAAGAAGAAAAAGAAGTAAATCTAATAAAATGAAATAGGATAAAAATTAAATACATTGTTAAGAATAGCATATCTCTCTCTCTCTCTCTCTCTCTCTCTCTCTCTCTCTCTCTCTCTCTCTCTCTCTCACCATGACTATTTTCCAGCCAGCCAGCTAGCCATTCAACCAACCAGCCAATCAATCAGTCACTCAGTTAGTCAGTCAGTCAGTCAGTCAGTCAGTCAGT
>NC_087190.1:25000-95000 GCF_035594125.1 Scylla paramamosain | reverse complement strand
AAGGAACACCTCAAAATTAATGTACACGCATGTACAGACCGACTGCCCCTCTAAAAATGCTTCAAACTTTCCTTGTTTTGTATAAGCTTGAGCACCTGGTACACTCACGGGCACACAGCACCCCCGGGCCGTCCCCCAACACCTTAGGGCCCGGGAAAGGGGGGTTCCAGGCCGGGATGGAAATAAATAAATAAAAATAAAAGCTGGAACCGGCCTTACCTTTCTTGAGGGCGTCTTCTTTATGTCTGTACATATTTCCATGGTGGCACACGCTACTAGCCGCCCCCTGGACACTCCCCTCGCCACCTCACGCATGTACAGACCGACTGCCCCTCTCTGAAAAGCAACAAATTCAGCCCTATATCAAGTCTGACTCGTGCCTGTTTACATTTCTCTGGGTCTCTGTCAGGGCTCAGGCGTGTATAATGGGAGAATGATAGAAAACGAAAGATTTTCAGGGGAAACTAGTTATAAGTCTATTATAAAATACCGTGATACAACCACTAATAATGTCTTAATAATGCACTTTTTCCTAACAGTATACTGAGGTCGACAAACTGAAAGGCTTTGGAGTAGTCAACAAAGACTGATTTCACTAATGAATTGCTTGGTATGTCAGTCACTTTGAATCGTCTTTTTGCCTTGTGACTAATTCTTAATGTCTCGGTTAGGTTAGGTTAGGTTAGGTAAGGTTAGGTTAGGTTAGGTTAGGTTAGGTTAGGTCAGGTTAGGTTAGGTTAGGTTAGGTTAGGTTAGGTCAGGTTAGGTTAGGTTAGGTTAGGTTAAGTTAGGTTAGGTCAGGTCAGGTCAGGTTAGGTTAGGTTAGGTTAGGTAAGGTTAGGTTAGGTTAGGTTAGGTTAAAAAAAAAAAGATATTTTTTTTCAGGTGAGGGCCAGTTAGGTTGTTTTTGTGGTACAGATTTAAGGTACAGTGACACATGGTACAGTGGCTTATGGTGAAGGTAGACAAGGCCTTCCTGCACCATTAGCACCATAGAGTACAGTGCTGTGGTACTGTAGCACTGAAATATTAAGCAAACACAAAAAAAAAAAGATATTTTTTTTCAGGTGAGGGCCAGTTAGGTTGTTTTTGTGGTACAGTTTTAAGGTACAGTGACGCATGGTACAGTCGCTTATGGTGAAGGTAGACAAGGCCTTCCTGCACCATTAGCATCATAGGGTTCAGTGATGTGGTATTGTAGCACTGAAATATTAAGAACACGAAAAAAAACCGATATATTTTTTTTTAAGTAAGGGCCAGTTAGGTTAAGTTTTTTGGGTACAGTTTAAATGTACAGTGACGCATGGTATAGTGGCTTATGGTGCAGGTAGACAAGGCCTTCCTGCACCATTAGCACCACAGAGAGAGAGAGAGAGAGAGAGAGAGAGAGAGAGAGAGAGAGAGAGAGAGAGAGAGAGAGAGAGAGAGAGAGAGAGAGAGAGAGAGAGAGAGAGAGAGAGAGAGAGAGACTTAACCAAACCTAACTAACTGAATTAATATAAACCTAACCTGATGGAAAGAAATAAAGAAAAAATAAAAGCTGCAACCGGCCTTACCTTTCTTGAGAAGCGTCTTTTTTATGTTTTTACATATTTCCCTGGTGGCAGACGCTACTAGCCGCCCCCTGGCGACACCCCTCGCCACCTCACACATGTACAGACCGACTGCCGCTTTAAAAAGCAACAAATTCACTCCTATATCAAGTCTGACTGGTGCGTTTGTTTACATTTCTCTGGGTCTCGGTCTGGACTCAGGCCTGCAGGATGGGAGAATGTTAGAAAACGAGAGATTTTCAGGCAAAACTAATATAAGTTAATGTTGTGATACAAAACTACAACCACTAATAATAATATACCTCATGTTTTAATAATGCCAAGACAATACAAGATAAACATTAATGACTTACAATGAAAAACAAGATGGAGATAGACAAATTAGGAAAGAAATAGGTTTCTATAGAGTATTACTGTGTGTGTGTGTGTGTGTGTGTGTGTGTGTGTGTGTCACTAATTTCTATCTCTTTCTCTCTCTCCTGAGAACTATTTCATATTGCTGTACATCAACATGAAATATCACCACACAAGCCTCTCTCTCTTTCTCTGCACCTCACAACACAACACAACACTTTATCACACTAATCAGTAAACAATACCAAAAGCTCCCCTTCTGCAGGCCTGACTCCTCCCTTTCATTGAGACCCTTTCTTTCCCTCTCTCTCAGCTTGCCCGCCTTCGTATCTGCGTCTATATTTACTCTTGATTCAAGTATACAACTCTACACCATACTGACCTATAGGTACAGTGCAAATAGCTTTTCTTCCTCCCTGTTTTTCCTGTCTCTCTGCCTGTCTGCCTCTTTCTCCCTCTCTACTGACTCATGGCTCAAAGATACAAGTCTAATTAAGCTTTGAACCTCTCTGTCTCTACAATATCATAAAACCTCAACACTCCAAACCAAACCAACCCTGCCAACACCTACCTGTCTCTCTGCCTCAGTCAGTCAGTCAGTCAGTCAGTCAGTCAGTCAGCCATTCAACCAGCCAGCTAGCCATTCAACCAACCAGCCAATCAATCAGTCATTCAGCTAGTCAGTCAGTCAGTCAGTCAGTCAGTCAGTCAGTCAGTCAGTCAGTCAGCCAGTCAGTCAGCCATTCAACCAGCCAGCTAGCCATTCAACCAACTAGCCAATCAATCAGTCACTCAGCTAGTCAGTCAGTCAGTCAGTCAGTCAGTCAGTCAGTCAGTCAGTCAGTCAGTCAGTCAGTCAGTCAGTCAGCCATTCAACCAGCCAGCTAGCCATTCAACCAACCAGCCAATCAATCAGTCACTCAGCTAGTCAGTTAGTCAGTCAGTCAGTCAGTCAGTCAGTCAGTCAGTCAGTCAGTCAGTCAGTCAGTCAGTCAGTCAGCCATTCAACCAGCCAGCTAGCCATTCAACCAACCAGCCAATCAATCAGTCACTCAGTTAGTCAGTCAGTCAGTCAGTCAGTCAGTCAGTCAGTCAGTCAGTCAGTCAGTCAGTTAGCCATTCAACCAGCCAGCTAGCCATTCAACCAACCAGCCAATCAATCAGTCACTCAGCTAGTCAGTCAGTCAGTCAGTCAGTCAGTCAGTCAGTCAGTCAGTCAGTCAGTCAGTCAGTCAGTCAGCCATTCAACCAGCCAGCTAGGCATTCAACCAACCAGCCAATCAATCAGTCACTCAGCTAGTCAGTCAGTCAGTCAGTCAGTCAGTCAGTCAGTCAGTCAGTTAGTCAGTCAGTCAGCCAGTCAGTCAGCCATTCAACCAGCCAGCTAGCCATTCAACCAACTAGCCAATCAGTCAGTCACTCAGCTAGTCAGTCAGTCAGTCAGTCAGTCAGTCAGTCAGTCAGTCAGTCAGTCAGTCAGCCATTCAACCAGCCAGCTAGCCATTCAACCAACCAGCCAATCAATCAGTCACTCAGCTAGTCAGTTAGTCAGTCAGTCAGTCAGTAAGTCAGTCAGTCAGTCAGTCAGTCAGCCATTCAACCAGCCAGCTAGCCATTCAACCAACCAGCCAATCAATCAGTCACTCAGTTAGTCAGTCAGTCAGTCAGTCAGTCAGTCAGTCAGTCAGTCAGTCAGTTAGCCATTCAACCAGCCAGCTAGCCATTCGACAAACCAGCCAATCAATCAGTCACTCAGCTAGTCAGTCAGTCAGTCAGTCAGTCAGTCAGTCAGTCAGTCAGTCAGTCAGTCAGTCAGTCAGTCAGTCAGCCATTCAACCAGCCAGCTAGGCATTCAACCAACCAGCCAATCAATCAGTCACTCAGCTAGTCAGTCAGTCAGTCAGTCAGTCAGTCAGTCAGTCAGCCATTCAACCAACCAGCTAGCCACCCAACTAGCTAACCAGCCAGTCAATCAGTCACTCAGCCAGCCAGTCAGTCAGTCAGTCAGTTAGTAAGCCAGCCAGCAAGCCAGCCAGCCAGCCAGTCAGTCAGTCAGTCAGTCAGTCACTCAGCCAGCGAGTCAGCCGGCCAGCCAGTCAGTTAGTTCTGTGGGCCTGTGTATGGTTCTGGTGGGCGTCTGTTTGGTTTGTGTTAGGTTCAGCTAGCCCTCTGTTTGGTCTCTGGGCCATAGATGCAGCAAGACCGGTTCAAAATTCCAAGCACTGACGCACTGCACAGACTACCACCTCATGCCTGCTTGGTGTGAAAGAGTCTGCTGGGACAAATGACCTACACAGCAACTTGTATCAGTCCCCCAGATGTGTTCCTGGAAGCTCAGTGTTATGGATGCAGTGTGACATGCTGACTTAGGGAAGGCTGTCTGTCGTGGCTGCACCTTGCTGTGGCTAAGAAAAGGCTGTGTTTGTTTGAAGTGCTGTACTGGTCATGCTGGGAAGTGTACAGGCCACCATTAGTAGTAGAAATGTTGCACTAGAATGAAATTAGTTGGGAAATGTAATGCATAATTATTGGCAGGGAAAAGATGGTGACAGGGATGCTGGGACGTGCTTCACTGTACACCGTGGTGGCCGCCCCTTGGTGCTTGGCGGTACCTTATAGGGCATCAAGGGGCAGTTATTGTAGTCTCATCTTACAGCAAAACAAGTAAAAGAAAAAAAATAGTAATAATAATAATAATAAAAAAATTTTTTTATCATTGTCTTGATGAGCACAAATCTTTCCCTGCCAATACATAAACAGCACATTTTTTCACTAAATTTCACCATTGTAGTACACATTTATACTAGTAATGATGACCTGTAGACTTTCCAGGCATGACAACACTTGAAACACAACCATTTTGTTAGCTACAGCATAGAGCAGCCACCAGACAGCCTTCCCCCACGTCAGCATGTCACACACTGAATCTGTCAGTCTGCTTTCAAGAACACATGAGGGACTAACAGGGGTGACAGCAAAGGCTTCTGTTTAAAATCTCACATCTCAAGCCACCTCATTACTTGAGAGGTGACAAAGGGCTTGGCAGAGCTTGACAGGGATTGGTAGAGGTGACAGAGGCAGGCAGGAGTGACAGGGGATGACAAGGAACACCTCAAAATTAATGTACACGCATGTACAGACCGACTGCCCCTCTAAAAATGCTTCAAACTTTCCTTGTTTTGTATAAGCTTGAGCACCTGGTACACTCACGGGCACACAGCACCCCCGGGCCGTCCCCCAACACCTCAGGGCCCGGGAAACGGGGGTCCCAGGCCGGGATGGAAATAAATAAATAAAAATAAAAGCTGGAACCGGCCTTACCTTTCTTGAGGGCGTCTTCTTTATGTCTGTACATATTTCCATGGTGGCACACGCTACTAGCCGCCCCCTGGACACGGCCCTCGCCACCTCACGCATGTACAGACCGACTGCCCCTCTCTGAAAAGCAACAAATTCAGCCCTATATCAAGTCTGACTCGTGCCTGTTTACATTTCTCTGGGTCTCTGTCAGGGCTCAGGCGTGTAGAATGAGAGAATGATAGAAAACGAAAGATTTTCAGGGGAAACTAGTTATAAGTCTATTATAAAATACCGTGATACAACCACTAATAATGTCTTAATAATGCACTTTTTCCTAACAGTATACTGAGGTCGACAAACTGAAAGGCTTTGGAGTAGTCAACAAAGACTGATTTCACTAATTAATTGCTTGGTATGTCAGTCACTTTGAATCGTCTTTTTGCCTTGTGACTAATTTTTAATGTCTCGGTTAGGTTAGGTTAGGTTAGGTTAGGTAAGGTTAGGTTAGGTTAGGTTAGGTTAGGTTAGGTTAGGTCAGGTCAGGTTAGGTTAGGTTAGGTTAGGTTAGGTCAGGTTAGGTTAGGTTAGGTTAGGTTAGGTTAGGTCAGGTCAGGTCAGGTTAGGTTAGGTTAGGTTAGGTAAGGTTAGGTTAGGTTAGGTTAGGTTAAAAAAAAAAAGATATTTTTTTTTCAGGTGAGGGCCAGTTAGGTTGTTTTTGTGGTACAGATTTAAGGTACAGTGACACATGGTACAGTGGCTTATGGTGAAGGTAGACAAGGCCTTCCTGCACCATTAGCACCATAGAGTACAGTGCTGTGGTACTGTAGCACTGAAATATTAAGCAAACACAAAAAAAAAAAGATATTTTTTTTCAGGTGAGGGCCAGTTAGGTTGTTTTTGTGGTACAGTTTTAAGGTACAGTGACGCATGGTACAGTCGCTTATGGTGAAGGTAGACAAGGCCTTCCTGCACCATTAGCATCATAGGGTACAGTGATGTGGTATTGTAGCACTGAAATATTAAGAACACGAAAAAAAAACGATATATTTTTTTTTAAGTGAGGGCCAGTTAGGTTAAGTTTTTGGGGTACAGTTTAAATGTACAGTGACGCATGGTATAGTGGCTTATGGTGCAGGTAGACAAGGCCTTCCTGCACCATTAGCACCACAGAGAGAGAGAGAGAGAGAGAGAGAGAGAGAGAGAGAGAGAGAGAGAGAGAGAGAGAGAGAGAGAGAGAGAGAGAGAGAGAGAGAGAGAGAGAGAGAGAGAGACTTAAGCAAACCTAACTAACTGAATTAATATAAACCTAACCTGATGGAAAGAAATAAAGAAAAAATAAAAGCTGCAACCGGCCTTACCTTTCTTGAGAAGCGTCTTTTTTATGTTTTTACATATTTCCCTGGTGGCAGACGCTACTAGCCGCCCCCTGGCGACACCCCTCGCCACCTCACACATGTACAGACCGACTGCCGCTTTAAAAAGCAACAAATTCACTCCTATATCAAGTCTGACTGGTGCGTTTGTTTACATTTCTCTGGGTCTCGGTCTGGACTCAGGCCTGCAGGATGGGAGAATGTTAGAAAACGAGAGATTTTCAGGCAAAACTAATATAAGTTAATGTTGTGATACAAAACTACAACCACTAATAATAATATACCTCATGTTTTAATAATGCCAAGACAATACAAGATAAACATTAATGACTTACAATGAAAAACAAGATGGAGATAGACAAATTAGGAAAGAAATAGGTTTCTATAGAGTATTACTGTGTGTGTGTGTGTGTGTGTGTGTGTGTGTGTGTGTGTCACTAATTTCTATCTCTTTCTCTCTCTCCTGAGAACTATTTCATATTGCTGTACATCAACATGAAATATCACCACACAAGCCTCTCTCTCTTTCTCTGCACCTCACAACACAACACAACACTTTATCACACTAATCAGTAAACAATACCAAAAGCTCCCCTTCTGCAGGCCTGACTCCTCCCTTTCATTCAGACCCTTTCTTTCCCTCTCTCTCAGCTTGCCCGCCTTCGTATCTGCGTCTATATTTACTCTTGATTCAAGTATACAACTCTACACCATACTGACCTATAGGTACAGTGCAAATAGCTTTTCTTCCTCCCTGTTTTTCCTGTCTCTCTGCCTGTCTGCCTCTTTCTCCCTCTCTACTGACTCATGGCTCAAAGATACAAGTCTAATTAAGCTTTGAACCTCTCTGTCTCTACAATATCATAAAACCTCAACACTCCAAACCAAACCAACCCTGCCAACACCTACCTGTCTCTCTGCCTCAGTCAGTCAGTCAGTCAGTCAGTCAGTCAGTCAGTCAGCCATTCAACCAGCCAGCTAGCCATTCAACCAACCAGCCAATCAATCAGTCACTCAGCTAGTCAGTCAGTCAGTCAGTCAGTCAGTCAGTCAGTCAGTCAGTCAGTCAGTCAGCCAGTCAGTCAGCCATTCAACCAGCCAGCTAGCCATTCAACCAACTAGCCAATCAATCAGTCACTCAGCTAGTCAGTCAGTCAGTCAGTCAGTCAGTCAGTCAGTCAGTCAGTCAGTCAGTCAGTCAGCCATTCAACCAGCCAGCTAGCCATTCAACCAACCAGCCAATCAATCAGTCACTCAGCTAGTCAGTTAGTCAGTCAGTCAGTCAGTCAGTCAGTCAGTCAGTCAGTCAGTCAGTCAGTCAGTCAGTCAGCCATTCAACCAGCCAGCTAGCCATTCAACCAACCAGCCAATCAATCAGTCACTCAGTTAGTCAGTCAGTCAGTCAGTCAGTCAGTCAGTCAGTCAGTCAGTCAGTCAGTCAGTCAGTCAGTTAGCCATTCAACCAGCCAGCTAGCCATTCAACCAACCAGCCAATAAATCAGTCACTCAGCTAGTCAGTCAGTCAGTCAGTCAGTCAGTCAGTCAGTCAGTCAGTCAGTCAGTCAGCCATTCAACCAGCCAGCTAGGCATTCAACCAACCAGCCAATCAATCAGTCACTCAGCTAGTCAGTCAGTCAGTCAGTCAGTCAGTCAGTCAGTCAGTCAGTCAGTCAGCCAGTCAGTCAGCCATTCAACCAGCCAGCTAGCCATTCAACCAACTAGCCAATCAATCAGTCACTCAGTCAGTCAGTCAGTCAGTCAGTCAGTCAGTCAGTCAGTCAGTCAGTCAGTCAGTCAGTCAGTCAGTCAGCCATTCAACCAGCCAGCTAGCCATTCAACCAACCAGCCAATCAATCAGTCACTCAGCTAGTCAGTTAGTCAGTCAGTCAGTCAGTCAGTCAGTCAGTCAGTCAGTCAGTCAGTCAGTCAGTCAGTCAGTCAGTCAGCCATTCAACCAGCCAGCTAGCCATTCAACCAACCAGCCAATCAATCAGTCACTCAGTTAGTCAGTCAGTCAGTCAGTCAGTCAGTCAGTCAGTCAGTCAGTCAGTCAGTTAGCCATTCAACCAGCCAGCTAGCCATTCAACCAACCAGCCAATCAATCAGTCACTCAGCTAGTCAGTCAGTCAGTCAGTCAGTCAGTCAGTCAGTCAGTCAGTCAGTCAGTCAGTCAGTCAGCCATTCAACCAGCCAGCTAGGCATTCAACCAACCAGCCAATCAATCAGTCACTCAGCTAGTCAGTCAGTCAGTCAGTCAGTCAGTCAGTCAGTCAGTTAGTCAGTCAGTCAGCCAGTCAGTCAGCCATTCAACCAGCCAGCTAGCCATTCAACCAACTAGCCAATCAATCAGTCACTCAGCTAGTCAGTCAGTCAGTCAGTCAGTCAGTCAGTCAGTCAGTCAGTCAGTCAGTCAGTCAGTCAGCCATTCAACCAACCAGCCAATCAATCAGTCACTCAGCTAGTCAGTTAGTCAGTCAGTCAGTCAGTAAGTCAGTCAGTCAGTCAGTCAGTCAGCCATTCAACCAGCCAGCTAGCCATTCAACCAACCAGCCAATCAATCAGTCACTCAGTTAGTCAGTCAGTCAGTCAGTCAGTCAGTCAGTCAGTCAGTCAGTCAGTTAGCCATTCAACCAGCCAGCTAGCCATTCGACAAACCAGCCAATCAATCAGTCACTCAGCTAGTCAGTCAGTCAGTTAGTCAGTCAGTCAGTCAGTCAGTCAGTCAGTCAGTCAGTCAGTCAGTCAGTCAGCCATTCAACCAGCCAGCTAGGCATTCAACCAACCAGCCAATCAATCAGTCACTCAGCTAGTCAGTCAGTCAGTCAGTCAGTCAGTCAGTCAGTCAGCCATTCAACCAACCAGCTAGCCACCCAACTAGCTAACCAGCCAGTCAATCAGTCACTCAGCCAGCCAGTCAGTCAGTCAGTCAGTTAGTAAGCCAGCCAGCAAGCCAGCCAGCCAGCCAGTCAGTCAGTCAGTCAGTCAGTCACTCAGCCAGCGAGTCAGCCGGCCAGCCAGTCAGTTAGTTCTGTGGGCCTGTGTATGGTTCTGGTGGGCGTCTGTTTGGTTTGTGTTAGGTTCAGCTAGCCCTCTGTTTGGTCTCTGGGCCATAGATGCAGCAAGACCGGTTCAAAATTCCAAGCACTGACGCACTGCACAGACTACCACCTCATGCCTGCTTGGTGTGAAAGAGTCTGCTGGGACAAATGACCTACACAGCAACTTGTATCAGTCCCCCAGATGTGTTCCTGGAAGCTCAGTGTTATGGATGCAGTGTGACATGCTGACTTAGGGAAGGCTGTCTGTCGTGGCTGCACCTTGCTGTGGCTAAGAAAAGGCTGTGTTTGTTTGAAGTGCTGTACTGGTCATGCTGGGAAGTGTACAGGCCACCATTAGTAGTAGAAATGTTGCACTAGAATGAAATTAGTTGGGAAATGTAATGCATAATTATTGGCAGGGAAAAGATGGTGACAGGGATGCTGGGACGTGCTTCACTGTGCACCGTGGTGGCCGCCCCTTGGTGCTTGGCGGTACCTTATAGGGCATCAAGGGGCAGTTATTGTAGTCTCATCTTACAGCAAAACAAGTAAAAGAAAAAAAATAGTAATAATAATAATAATATAAAAATTTTTTTTATCATTGTCTTGATGAGCATAAATCTTTCCCTGCCAATACATAAACAGCACATTTTTTCACTAAATTTCACCATTGTAGTACACATTTATACTAGTAATGATGACCTGTAGACTTTCCAGGCATGAAAACACTTGAAACACAACCATTTTGTTAGCTACAGCATAGAGCAGCCACCAGACAGCCTTCCCCCACGTCAGCATGTCACACACTGAATCTGTCAGTCTGCTTTCAAGAACACATGAGGGACTAACAGGAGTTGCCATGTACTTAATTTCCTGCAGATTCTTTCACACCAAGGAGTAGCAAGTTGGAAGTCTGTGATTGTAACTATCCTGCTCAATTTCAGCTTCTATTCTAATCTCTACTTAATCTCCATATAGTTCCATTTTGGCCATAAGTCACTGTTTACTTAATCAATCCCTCCTAAGACACTGCACTTTTTTCAGATTATAGAGCTGATAGGTCTCGGTAGGGGGTTGAGTGGTGGCTTGAGAGGGCCTTGGTGGGGGCTGACAGGGTTTGGTAGGGCTTGGCAGGGGTGACAGCAAAGGCTTCTGTTTAAAATCTCACATCTCAAGCCACCTCATTACTTGAGAGGTGACAAAGGGCTTGGCAGAGCTTGACAGGGATTGGTAGAGGTGACAGAGGCAGGCAGGAGTGACAGGGGATGACAAGGAACACCTCAAAATTAATGTACACGCATGTACGAGTACAGACCGACTGCCCCTCTAAAAATGCTTCAAACTTTCCTTGTTTTGTATAAGCTTGAGCACCTGGTACACTCACGGGCACACAGCACCCCCGGGCCGTCCACCAACACCTCAGGACTCGGGAAAGGGGCGGTCCCAGGCCGGGATGGAAATAAATAAATAAAAATAAAAGCTGGAACCGGCCTTACCTTTCTTGAGGGCGTCTTCTTTATGTCTGTACATATTTCCACGGTGGCACACGCTACTAGCCGCCCCCTGGACACGCCTCTCGCCACCTCACGCATGTACAGACCGACTGCCCCTCTCTGAAAAGCAACAAATTCAGCCCTATATCAAGTCTGACTCGTGCCTGTTTACATTTCTCTGGGTCTCTGTCAGGGCTCAGGCGTGTAGAATGAAAGAATGATAGAAAACGAAAGATTTCCAGGGGAAACTAGTTATAAGTCTATTATAAAATACCGTGATACAACCACTAATAATGTCTTAATAATGCACTTTTTCCTAACAGTATACTGAGGTCGACAAACTGAAAGGCTTTGGAGTAGTCAACAAAGACTGATTTCACTAATTAATTGCTTGGTATGTCAGTCACTTTGAATCGTCTTTTTGCCTTGTGACTAATTTTTAATGTCTCGGTTAGGTTAGGATAGGTTAGGTTAGGTTAGGTTAGGTTAGGTTAGGTTAGGTTAGGTCAGGTCAGGTTAGGTTAGGTTAGGTTAGGTTAGGTCAGGTTAGGTTAGGTTAGGTTAGGTTAGGTCAGGTCAGGTCAGGTTAGGTTAGGTTAGGTTAGGTTAGGTAAGGTTAGGTTAGGTTAGGTTAGGTTAAAAAAAAAAGAGATTTTTTTTCAGGTGAGGGCCAGTTAGGTTGTTTTTGTGGTACAGATTTAAGGTACAGTGACACATGGTACAGTGGCTTATGGTGAAGGTAGACAAGGCCTTCCTGCACCATTAGCACCATAGAGTACAGTGCTGTGGTACTGTAGCACTGAAATATTAAGCAAACACAAAAAAAAAAAGATATTTTTTTTCAGGTGAGGGCCAGTTAGGTTGTTTTTGTGGTACAGTTTTAAGGTACAGTGACGCATGGTACAGTCGCTTATGGTGAAGGTAGACAAGGCCTTCCTGCACCATTAGCATCATAGGGTACAGTGATGTGGTATTGTAGCACTGAAATATTAAGAACACGAAAAAAAAACGATATATTTTTTTTTAAGTGAGGGCCAGTTAGGTTAAGTTTTTGGGGTACAGTTTAAATGTACAGTGACGCATGGTATAGTGGCTTATGGTGCAGGTAGACAAGGCCTTCCTGCACCATTAGCACCACAGAGAGAGAGAGAGAGAGAGAGAGAGAGAGAGAGAGAGAGAGAGAGAGAGAGAGAGAGAGAGAGAGAGAGAGAGAGAGAGAGAGAGACTTAAGCAAACCTAACTAACTGAATTAATATAAACCTAACCTGATGGAAAGAAATAAAGAAAAAATAAAAGCTGCAACCGGCCTTACCTTTCTTGAGAAGCGTCTTTTTTATGTTTTTACATATTTCCCTGGTGGCAGACGCTACTAGCCGCCCCCTGGCGACACCCCTCGCCACCTCACACATGTACAGACCGACTGCCGCTTTAAAAAGCAACAAATTCACTCCTATATCAAGTCTGACTGGTGCGTTTGTTTACATTTCTCTGGGTCTCGGTCTGGACTCAGGCCTGCAGGATGGGAGAATGTTAGAAAACGAGAGATTTTCAGGCAAAACTAATATAAGTTAATGTTGTGATACAAAACTACAACCACTAATAATAATATACCTCATGTTTTAATAATGCCAAGACAATACAAGATAAACATTAATGACTTACAATGAAAAACAAGATGGAGATAGACAAATTAGGAAAGAAATAGGTTTCTATAGAGTATTACTGTGTGTGTGTGTGTGTGTGTGTGTGTGTGTGTGTGTGTGTGTCACTAATTTCTATCTCTTTCTCTCTCTCCTGAGAACTATTTCATATTGCTGTACATCAACATGAAATATCACCACACAAGCCTCTCTCTCTTTCTCTGCACCTCACAACACAACACAACACTTTATCACACTAATCAGTAAACAATACCAAAAGCTCCCCTTCTGCAGGCCTGACTCCTCCCTTTCATTCAGACCCTTTCTTTCCCTCTCTCTCAGCTTGCCCGCCTTCGTATCTGCGTCTATATTTACTCTTGATTCAAGTATACAACTCTACACCATACTGACCTATAGGTACAGTGCAAATAGCTTTTCTTCCTCCCTGTTTTTCCTGTCTCTCTGCCTGTCTGCCTCTTTCTCCCTCTCTACTGACTCATGGCTCAAAGATACAAGTCTAATTAAGCTTTGAACCTCTCTGTCTCTACAATATCATAAAACCTCAACACTCCAAACCAAACCAACCCTGCCAACACCTACCTGTCTCTCTGCCTCAGTCAGTCAGTCAGTCAGTCAGTCAGTCAGTCAGTCAGCCATTCAACCAGCCAGCTAGCCATTCAACCAACCAGCCAATCAATCAGTCACTCAGCTAGTCAGTCAGTCAGTCAGTCAGTCAGTCAGTCAGTCAGTCAGTCAGTCAGTCAGCCAGTCAGTCAGCCATTCAACCAGCCAGCTAGCCATTCAACCAACTAGCCAATCAATCAGTCACTCAGCTAGTCAGTCAGTCAGTCAGTCAGTCAGTCAGTCAGTCAGTCAGTCAGTCAGTCAGTCAGCCATTCAACCAGCCAGCTAGCCATTCAACCAACCAGCCAATCAATCAGTCACTCAGCTAGTCAGTTAGTCAGTCAGTCAGTCAGTCAGTCAGTCAGTCAGTCAGTCAGTCAGTCAGTCAGTCAGTCAGCCATTCAACCAGCCAGCTAGCCATTCAACCAACCAGCCAATCAATCAGTCACTCAGTTAGTCAGTCAGTCAGTCAGTCAGTCAGTCAGTCAGTCAGTCAGTCAGTCAGTCAGTCAGTCAGTTAGCCATTCAACCAGCCAGCTAGCCATTCAACCAACCAGCCAATAAATCAGTCACTCAGCTAGTCAGTCAGTCAGTCAGTCAGTCAGTCAGTCAGTCAGTCAGTCAGTCAGTCAGCCATTCAACCAGCCAGCTAGGCATTCAACCAACCAGCCAATCAATCAGTCACTCAGCTAGTCAGTCAGTCAGTCAGTCAGTCAGTCAGTCAGTCAGTCAGTCAGTCAGCCAGTCAGTCAGCCATTCAACCAGCCAGCTAGCCATTCAACCAACTAGCCAATCAATCAGTCACTCAGTCAGTCAGTCAGTCAGTCAGTCAGTCAGTCAGTCAGTCAGTCAGTCAGTCAGTCAGCCATTCAACCAGCCAGCTAGCCATTCAACCAACCAGCCAATCAATCAGTCACTCAGCTAGTCAGTTAGTCAGTCAGTCAGTCAGTCAGTCAGTCAGTCAGTCAGTCAGTCAGTCAGTCAGTCAGTCAGTCAGCCATTCAACCAGCCAGCTAGCCATTCAACCAACCAGCCAATCAATCAGTCACTCAGTTAGTCAGTCAGTCAGTCAGTCAGTCAGTCAGTCAGTCAGTCAGTCAGTCAGTTAGCCATTCAACCAGCCAGCTAGCCATTCAACCAACCAGCCAATCAATCAGTCACTCAGCTAGTCAGTCAGTCAGTCAGTCAGTCAGTCAGTCAGTCAGTCAGTCAGTCAGTCAGTCAGTCAGCCATTCAACCAGCCAGCTAGGCATTCAACCAACCAGCCAATCAATCAGTCACTCAGCTAGTCAGTCAGTCAGTCAGTCAGTCAGTCAGTCAGTCAGTTAGTCAGTCAGTCAGCCAGTCAGTCAGCCATTCAACCAGCCAGCTAGCCATTCAACCAACTAGCCAATCAATCAGTCACTCAGCTAGTCAGTCAGTCAGTCAGTCAGTCAGTCAGTCAGTCAGTCAGTCAGTCAGTCAGTCAGTCAGTCAGTCAGCCATTCAACCAACCAGCCAATCAATCAGTCACTCAGCTAGTCAGTTAGTCAGTCAGTCAGTCAGTAAGTCAGTCAGTCAGTCAGTCAGTCAGCCATTCAACCAGCCAGCTAGCCATTCAACCAACCAGCCAATCAATCAGTCACTCAGTTAGTCAGTCAGTCAGTCAGTCAGTCAGTCAGTCAGTCAGTCAGTCAGTTAGCCATTCAACCAGCCAGCTAGCCATTCGACAAACCAGCCAATCAATCAGTCACTCAGCTAGTCAGTCAGTCAGTTAGTCAGTCAGTCAGTCAGTCAGTCAGTCAGTCAGTCAGTCAGTCAGTCAGTCAGTCAGTCAGCCATTCAACCAGCCAGCTAGGCATTCAACCAACCAGCCAATCAATCAGTCACTCAGCTAGTCAGTCAGTCAGTCAGTCAGTCAGTCAGTCAGTCAGCCATTCAACCAACCAGCTAGCCACCCAACTAGCTAACCAGCCAGTCAATCAGTCACTCAGCCAGCCAGTCAGTCAGTCAGTCAGTTAGTAAGCCAGCCAGCAAGCCAGCCAGCCAGCCAGTCAGTCAGTCAGTCAGTCAGTCACTCAGCCAGCGAGTCAGCCGGCCAGCCAGTCAGTTAGTTCTGTGGGCCTGTGTATGGTTCTGGTGGGCGTCTGTTTGGTTTGTGTTAGGTTCAGCTAGCCCTCTGTTTGGTCTGTGTTTGGTCTCTGGGCCATAGATGCAGCAAGACCGGTTCAAAATTCCAAGCACTGACGCACTGCACAGACTACCACCTCATGCCTGCTTGGTGTGAAAGAGTCTGCTGGGACAAATGACCTACACAGCAACTTGTATCAGTCCCCCAGATGTGTTCCTGGAAGCTCAGTGTTATGGATGCAGTGTGACATGCTGACTTAGGGAAGGCTGTCTGTCGTGGCTGCACCTTGCTGTGGCTAAGAAAAGGCTGTGTTTGTTTGAAGTGCTGTACTGGTCATGCTGGGAAGTGTACAGGCCACCATTAGTAGTAGAAATGTTGCACTAGAATGAAATTAGTTGGGAAATGTAATGCATAATTATTGGCAGGGAAAAGATGGTGACAGGGATGCTGGGACGTGCTTCACTGTGCACCGTGGTGGCCGCCCCTTGGTGCTTGGCGGTACCTTATAGGGCATCAAGGGGCAGTTATTGTAGTCTCATCTTACAGCAAAACAAGTAAAAGAAAAAAAATAGTAATAATAATAATAATATAAAAATTTTTTTTATCATTGTCTTGATGAGCATAAATCTTTCCCTGCCAATACATAAACAGCACATTTTTTCACTAAATTTCACCATTGTAGTACACATTTATACTAGTAATGATGACCTGTAGACTTTCCAGGCATGAAAACACTTGAAACACAACCATTTTGTTAGCTACAGCATAGAGCAGCCACCAGACAGCCTTCCCCCACGTCAGCATGTCACACACTGAATCTGTCAGTCTGCTTTCAAGAACACATGAGGGACTAACAGGAGTTGCCATGTACTTAATTTCCTGCAGATTCTTTCACACCAAGGAGTAGCAAGTTGGAAGTCTGTGATTGTAACTATCCTGCTCAATTTCAGCTTCTATTCTAATCTCTACTTAATCTCCATATAGTTCCATTTTGGCCATAAGTCACTGTTTACTTAATCAATCCCTCCTAAGACACTGCACTTTTTTCAGATTATAGAGCTGATAGGTCTCGGTAGGGGGTTGAGTGGTGGCTTGAGAGGGCCTTGGTGGGGGCTGACAGGGTTTGGTAGGGCTTGGCAGGGGTGACAGCAAAGGCTTCTGTTTAAAATCTCACATCTCAAGCCACCTCATTACTTGAGAGGTGACAAAGGGCTTGGCAGAGCTTGACAGGGATTGGTAGAGGTGACAGAGGCAGGCAGGAGTGACAGGGGATGACAAGGAACACCTCAAAATTAATGTACACGCATGTACGAGTACAGACCGACTGCCCCTCTAAAAATGCTTCAAACTTTCCTTGTTTTGTATAAGCTTGAGCACCTGGTACACTCACGGGCACACAGCACCCCCGGGCCGTCCACCAACACCTCAGGACTCGGGAAAGGGGCGGTCCCAGGCCGGGATGGAAATAAATAAATAAAAATAAAAGCTGGAACCGGCCTTACCTTTCTTGAGGGCGTCTTCTTTATGTCTGTACATATTTCCACGGTGGCACACGCTACTAGCCGCCCCCTGGACACGCCTCTCGCCACCTCACGCATGTACAGACCGACTGCCCCTCTCTGAAAAGCAACAAATTCAGCCCTATATCAAGTCTGACTCGTGCCTGTTTACATTTCTCTGGGTCTCTGTCAGGGCTCAGGCGTGTAGAATGAAAGAATGATAGAAAACGAAAGATTTTCAGGGGAAACTAGTTATAAGTCTATTATAAAATACCGTGATACAACCACTAATAATGTCTTAATAATGCACTTTTTCCTAACAGTATACTGAGGTCGACAAACTGAAAGGCTTTGGAGTAGTCAACAAAGACTGATTTCACTAATTAATTGCTTGGTATGTCAGTCACTTTGAATCGTCTTTTTGCCTTGTGACTAATTTTTAATGTCTCGGTTAGGTTAGGTTAGGTTAGGTTAGGTTAGGTTAGGTTAGGTCAGGTCAGGTTAGGTTAGGTTAGGTTAGGTTAGGTCAGGTTAGGTTAGGTTAGGTTAGGTTAGGTCAGGTCAGGTCAGGTTAGGTTAGGTTAGGTTAGGTTAGGTAAGGTTAGGTTAGGTTAGGTTAGGTTAAAAAAAAAAGAGATTTTTTTTCAGGTGAGGGCCAGTTAGGTTGTTTTTGTGGTACAGATTTAAGGTACAGTGACACATGGTACAGTGGCTTATGGTGAAGGTAGACAAGGCCTTCCTGCACCATTAGCACCATAGAGTACAGTGCTGTGGTACTGTAGCACTGAAATATTAAGCAAACACAAAAAAAAAAAGATATTTTTTTTCAGGTGAGGGCCAGTTAGGTTGTTTTTGTGGTACAGTTTTAAGGTACAGTGACGCATGGTACAGTCGCTTATGGTGAAGGTAGACAAGGCCTTCCTGCACCATTAGCATCATAGGGTACAGTGATGTGGTATTGTAGCACTGAAATATTAAGAACACGAAAAAAAAACGATATATTTTTTTTTAAGTGAGGGCCAGTTAGGTTAAGTTTTTGGGGTACAGTTTAAATGTACAGTGACGCATGGTATAGTGGCTTATGGTGCAGGTAGACAAGGCCTTCCTGCACCATTAGCACCACAGAGAGAGAGAGAGAGAGAGAGAGAGAGAGAGAGAGAGAGAGAGAGAGAGAGAGAGAGAGAGAGAGAGAGAGACTTAAGCAAACCTAACTAACTGAATTAATATAAACCTAACCTGATGGAAAGAAATAAAGAAAAAATAAAAGCTGCAACCGGCCTTACCTTTCTTGAGAAGCGTCTTTTTTATGTTTTTACATATTTCCCTGGTGGCAGACGCTACTAGCCGCCCCCTGGCGACACCCCTCGCCACCTCACACATGTACAGACCGACTGCCGCTTTAAAAAGCAACAAATTCACTCCTATATCAAGTCTGACTGGTGCGTTTGTTTACATTTCTCTGGGTCTCGGTCTGGACTCAGGCCTGCAGGATGGGAGAATGTTAGAAAACGAGAGATTTTCAGGCAAAACTAATATAAGTTAATGTTGTGATACAAAACTACAACCACTAATAATAATATACCTCATGTTTTAATAATGCCAAGACAATACAAGATAAACATTAATGACTTACAATGAAAAACAAGATGGAGATAGACAAATTAGGAAAGAAATAGGTTTCTATAGAGTATTACTGTGTGTGTGTGTGTGTGTGTGTGTGTGTGTGTGTGTGTGTGTGTCACTAATTTCTATCTCTTTCTCTCTCTCCTGAGAACTATTTCATATTGCTGTACATCAACATGAAATATCACCACACAAGCCTCTCTCTCTTTCTCTGCACCTCACAACACAACACAACACTTTATCACACTAATCAGTAAACAATACCAAAAGCTCCCCTTCTGCAGGCCTGACTCCTCCCTTTCATTCAGACCCTTTCTTTCCCTCTCTCTCAGCTTGCCCGCCTTCGTATCTGCGTCTATATTTACTCTTGATTCAAGTATACAACTCTACACCATACTGACCTATAGGTACAGTGCAAATAGCTTTTCTTCCTCCCTGTTTTTCCTGTCTCTCTGCCTGTCTGCCTCTTTCTCCCTCTCTACTGACTCATGGCTCAAAGATACAAGTCTAATTAAGCTTTGAACCTCTCTGTCTCTACAATATCATAAAACCTCAACACTCCAAACCAAACCAACCCTGCCAACACCTACCTGTCTCTCTGCCTCAGTCAGTCAGTCAGTCAGTCAGTCAGTCAGTCAGTCAGCCATTCAACCAGCCAGCTAGCCATTCAACCAACCAGCCAATCAATCAGTCACTCAGCTAGTCAGTCAGTCAGTCAGTCAGTCAGTCAGTCAGTCAGTCAGTCAGTCAGTCAGCCAGTCAGTCAGCCATTCAACCAGCCAGCTAGCCATTCAACCAACTAGCCAATCAATCAGTCACTCAGCTAGTCAGTCAGTCAGTCAGTCAGTCAGTCAGTCAGTCAGTCAGTCAGTCAGTCAGTCAGCCATTCAACCAGCCAGCTAGCCATTCAACCAACCAGCCAATCAATCAGTCACTCAGCTAGTCAGTTAGTCAGTCAGTCAGTCAGTCAGTCAGTCAGTCAGTCAGTCAGTCAGTCAGTCAGTCAGTCAGCCATTCAACCAGCCAGCTAGCCATTCAACCAACCAGCCAATCAATCAGTCACTCAGTTAGTCAGTCAGTCAGTCAGTCAGTCAGTCAGTCAGTCAGTCAGTCAGTCAGTCAGTCAGTCAGTTAGCCATTCAACCAGCCAGCTAGCCATTCAACCAACCAGCCAATAAATCAGTCACTCAGCTAGTCAGTCAGTCAGTCAGTCAGTCAGTCAGTCAGTCAGTCAGTCAGTCAGTCAGCCATTCAACCAGCCAGCTAGGCATTCAACCAACCAGCCAATCAATCAGTCACTCAGCTAGTCAGTCAGTCAGTCAGTCAGTCAGTCAGTCAGTCAGTCAGTCAGTCAGCCAGTCAGTCAGCCATTCAACCAGCCAGCTAGCCATTCAACCAACTAGCCAATCAATCAGTCACTCAGTCAGTCAGTCAGTCAGTCAGTCAGTCAGTCAGTCAGTCAGTCAGTCAGTCAGTCAGTCAGTCAGCCATTCAACCAGCCAGCTAGCCATTCAACCAACCAGCCAATCAATCAGTCACTCAGCTAGTCAGTTAGTCAGTCAGTCAGTCAGTCAGTCAGTCAGTCAGTCAGTCAGTCAGTCAGTCAGTCAGTCAGTCAGCCATTCAACCAGCCAGCTAGCCATTCAACCAACCAGCCAATCAATCAGTCACTCAGTTAGTCAGTCAGTCAGTCAGTCAGTCAGTCAGTCAGTCAGTCAGTCAGTCAGTTAGCCATTCAACCAGCCAGCTAGCCATTCAACCAACCAGCCAATCAATCAGTCACTCAGCTAGTCAGTCAGTCAGTCAGTCAGTCAGTCAGTCAGTCAGTCAGTCAGTCAGTCAGTCAGTCAGCCATTCAACCAGCCAGCTAGGCATTCAACCAACCAGCCAATCAATCAGTCACTCAGCTAGTCAGTCAGTCAGTCAGTCAGTCAGTCAGTCAGTCAGTTAGTCAGTCAGTCAGCCAGTCAGTCAGCCATTCAACCAGCCAGCTAGCCATTCAACCAACTAGCCAATCAATCAGTCACTCAGCTAGTCAGTCAGTCAGTCAGTCAGTCAGTCAGTCAGTCAGTCAGTCAGTCAGTCAGTCAGTCAGTCAGTCAGCCATTCAACCAACCAGCCAATCAATCAGTCACTCAGCTAGTCAGTTAGTCAGTCAGTCAGTCAGTAAGTCAGTCAGTCAGTCAGTCAGTCAGCCATTCAACCAGCCAGCTAGCCATTCAACCAACCAGCCAATCAATCAGTCACTCAGTTAGTCAGTCAGTCAGTCAGTCAGTCAGTCAGTCAGTCAGTCAGTCAGTTAGCCATTCAACCAGCCAGCTAGCCATTCGACAAACCAGCCAATCAATCAGTCACTCAGCTAGTCAGTCAGTCAGTTAGTCAGTCAGTCAGTCAGTCAGTCAGTCAGTCAGTCAGTCAGTCAGTCAGCCATTCAACCAGCCAGCTAGGCATTCAACCAACCAGCCAATCAATCAGTCACTCAGCTAGTCAGTCAGTCAGTCAGTCAGTCAGTCAGTCAGTCAGCCATTCAACCAACCAGCTAGCCACCCAACTAGCTAACCAGCCAGTCAATCAGTCACTCAGCCAGCCAGTCAGTCAGTCAGTCAGTTAGTAAGCCAGCCAGCAAGCCAGCCAGCCAGCCAGTCAGTCAGTCAGTCAGTCAGTCACTCAGCCAGCGAGTCAGCCGGCCAGCCAGTCAGTTAGTTCTGTGGGCCTGTGTATGGTTCTGGTGGGCGTCTGTTTGGTTTGTGTTAGGTTCAGCTAGCCCTCTGTTTGGTCTGTGTTTGGTCTCTGGGCCATAGATGCAGCAAGACCGGTTCAAAATTCCAAGCACTGACGCACTGCACAGACTACCACCTCATGCCTGCTTGGTGTGAAAGAGTCTGCTGGGACAAATGACCTACACAGCAACTTGTATCAGTCCCCCAGATGTGTTCCTGGAAGCTCAGTGTTATGGATGCAGTGTGACATGCTGACTTAGGGAAGGCTGTCTGTCGTGGCTGCACCTTGCTGTGGCTAAGAAAAGGCTGTGTTTGTTTGAAGTGCTGTACTGGTCATGCTGGGAAGTGTACAGGCCACCATTAGTAGTAGAAATGTTGCACTAGAATGAAATTAGTTGGGAAATGTAATGCATAATTATTGGCAGGGAAAAGATGGTGACAGGGATGCTGGGACGTGCTTCACTGTGCACCGTGGTGGCCGCCCCTTGGTGCTTGGCGGTACCTTATAGGGCATCAAGGGGCAGTTATTGTAGTCTCATCTTACAGCAAAACAAGTAAAAGAAAAAAAATAGTAATAATAATAATAATATAAAAATTTTTTTTATCATTGTCTTGATGAGCATAAATCTTTCCCTGCCAATACATAAACAGCACATTTTTTCACTAAATTTCACCATTGTAGTACACATTTATACTAGTAATGATGACCTGTAGACTTTCCAGGCATGAAAACACTTGAAACACAACCATTTTGTTAGCTACAGCATAGAGCAGCCACCAGACAGCCTTCCCCCACGTCAGCATGTCACACACTGAATCTGTCAGTCTGCTTTCAAGAACACATGAGGGACTAACAGGAGTTGCCATGTACTTAATTTCCTGCAGATTCTTTCACACCAAGGAGTAGCAAGTTGGAAGTCTGTGATTGTAACTATCCTGCTCAATTTCAGCTTCTATTCTAATCTCTACTTAATCTCCATATAGTTCCATTTTGGCCATAAGTCACTGTTTACTTAATCAATCCCTCCTAAGACACTGCACTTTTTTCAGATTATAGAGCTGATAGGTCTCGGTAGGGGGTTGAGTGGTGGCTTGAGAGGGCCTTGGTGGGGGCTGACAGGGTTTGGTAGGGCTTGGCAGGGGTGACAGCAAAGGCTTCTGTTTAAAATCTCACATCTCAAGCCACCTCATTACTTGAGAGGTGACAAAGGGCTTGGCAGAGCTTGACAGGGATTGGTAGAGGTGACAGAGGCAGGCAGGAGTGACAGGGGATGACAAGGAACACCTCAAAATTAATGTACACGCATGTACGAGTACAGACCGACTGCCCCTCTAAAAATGCTTCAAACTTTCCTTGTTTTGTATAAGCTTGAGCACCTGGTACACTCACGGGCACACAGCACCCCCGGGCCGTCCACCAACACCTCAGGACTCGGGAAAGGGGCGGTCCCAGGCCGGGATGGAAATAAATAAATAAAAATAAAAGCTGGAACCGGCCTTACCTTTCTTGAGGGCGTCTTCTTTATGTCTGTACATATTTCCACGGTGGCACACGCTACTAGCCGCCCCCTGGACACGCCTCTCGCCACCTCACGCATGTACAGACCGACTGCCCCTCTCTGAAAAGCAACAAATTCAGCCCTATATCAAGTCTGACTCGTGCCTGTTTACATTTCTCTGGGTCTCTGTCAGGGCTCAGGCGTGTAGAATGAAAGAATGATAGAAAACGAAAGATTTCCAGGGGAAACTAGTTATAAGTCTATTATAAAATACCGTGATACAACCACTAATAATGTCTTAATAATGCACTTTTTCCTAACAGTATACTGAGGTCGACAAACTGAAAGGCTTTGGAGTAGTCAACAAAGACTGATTTCACTAATTAATTGCTTGGTATGTCAGTCACTTTGAATCGTCTTTTTGCCTTGTGACTAATTTTTAATGTCTCGGTTAGGTTAGGATAGGTTAGGTTAGGTTAGGTTAGGTTAGGTTAGGTTAGGTTAGGTCAGGTCAGGTTAGGTTAGGTTAGGTTAGGTTAGGTCAGGTTAGGTTAGGTTAGGTTAGGTTAGGTCAGGTCAGGTCAGGTTAGGTTAGGTTAGGTTAGGTTAGGTAAGGTTAGGTTAGGTTAGGTTAGGTTAAAAAAAAAAGAGATTTTTTTTCAGGTGAGGGCCAGTTAGGTTGTTTTTGTGGTACAGATTTAAGGTACAGTGACACATGGTACAGTGGCTTATGGTGAAGGTAGACAAGGCCTTCCTGCACCATTAGCACCATAGAGTACAGTGCTGTGGTACTGTAGCACTGAAATATTAAGCAAACACAAAAAAAAAAAGATATTTTTTTTCAGGTGAGGGCCAGTTAGGTTGTTTTTGTGGTACAGTTTTAAGGTACAGTGACGCATGGTACAGTCGCTTATGGTGAAGGTAGACAAGGCCTTCCTGCACCATTAGCATCATAGGGTACAGTGATGTGGTATTGTAGCACTGAAATATTAAGAACACGAAAAAAAAACGATATATTTTTTTTTAAGTGAGGGCCAGTTAGGTTAAGTTTTTGGGGTACAGTTTAAATGTACAGTGACGCATGGTATAGTGGCTTATGGTGCAGGTAGACAAGGCCTTCCTGCACCATTAGCACCACAGAGAGAGAGAGAGAGAGAGAGAGAGAGAGAGAGAGAGAGAGAGAGAGAGAGAGAGAGAGAGAGAGAGAGAGAGAGAGAGAGAGAGAGAGAGAGAGAGACTTAAGCAAACCTAACTAACTGAATTAATATAAACCTAACCTGATGGAAAGAAATAAAGAAAAAATAAAAGCTGCAACCGGCCTTACCTTTCTTGAGAAGCGTCTTTTTTATGTTTTTACATATTTCCCTGGTGGCAGACGCTACTAGCCGCCCCCTGGCGACACCCCTCGCCACCTCACACATGTACAGACCGACTGCCGCTTTAAAAAGCAACAAATTCACTCCTATATCAAGTCTGACTGGTGCGTTTGTTTACATTTCTCTGGGTCTCGGTCTGGACTCAGGCCTGCAGGATGGGAGAATGTTAGAAAACGAGAGATTTTCAGGCAAAACTAATATAAGTTAATGTTGTGATACAAAACTACAACCACTAATAATAATATACCTCATGTTTTAATAATGCCAAGACAATACAAGATAAACATTAATGACTTACAATGAAAAACAAGATGGAGATAGACAAATTAGGAAAGAAATAGGTTTCTATAGAGTATTACTGTGTGTGTGTGTGTGTGTGTGTGTGTGTGTGTGTGTGTGTGTGTGTGTCACTAATTTCTATCTCTTTCTCTCTCTCCTGAGAACTATTTCATATTGCTGTACATCAACATGAAATATCACCACACAAGCCTCTCTCTCTTTCTCTGCACCTCACAACACAACACAACACTTTATCACACTAATCAGTAAACAATACCAAAAGCTCCCCTTCTGCAGGCCTGACTCCTCCCTTTCATTCAGACCCTTTCTTTCCCTCTCTCTCAGCTTGCCCGCCTTCGTATCTGCGTCTATATTTACTCTTGATTCAAGTATACAACTCTACACCATACTGACCTATAGGTACAGTGCAAATAGCTTTTCTTCCTCCCTGTTTTTCCTGTCTCTCTGCCTGTCTGCCTCTTTCTCCCTCTCTACTGACTCATGGCTCAAAGATACAAGTCTAATTAAGCTTTGAACCTCTCTGTCTCTACAATATCATAAAACCTCAACACTCCAAACCAAACCAACCCTGCCAACACCTACCTGTCTCTCTGCCTCAGTCAGTCAGTCAGTCAGTCAGTCAGTCAGTCAGTCAGCCATTCAACCAGCCAGCTAGCCATTCAACCAACCAGCCAATCAATCAGTCACTCAGCTAGTCAGTCAGTCAGTCAGTCAGTCAGTCAGTCAGTCAGTCAGTCAGTCAGTCAGCCAGTCAGTCAGCCATTCAACCAGCCAGCTAGCCATTCAACCAACTAGCCAATCAATCAGTCACTCAGCTAGTCAGTCAGTCAGTCAGTCAGTCAGTCAGTCAGTCAGTCAGTCAGTCAGTCAGTCAGCCATTCAACCAGCCAGCTAGCCATTCAACCAACCAGCCAATCAATCAGTCACTCAGCTAGTCAGTTAGTCAGTCAGTCAGTCAGTCAGTCAGTCAGTCAGTCAGTCAGTCAGTCAGTCAGTCAGTCAGCCATTCAACCAGCCAGCTAGCCATTCAACCAACCAGCCAATCAATCAGTCACTCAGTTAGTCAGTCAGTCAGTCAGTCAGTCAGTCAGTCAGTCAGTCAGTCAGTCAGTCAGTCAGTCAGTTAGCCATTCAACCAGCCAGCTAGCCATTCAACCAACCAGCCAATAAATCAGTCACTCAGCTAGTCAGTCAGTCAGTCAGTCAGTCAGTCAGTCAGTCAGTCAGTCAGTCAGTCAGCCATTCAACCAGCCAGCTAGGCATTCAACCAACCAGCCAATCAATCAGTCACTCAGCTAGTCAGTCAGTCAGTCAGTCAGTCAGTCAGTCAGTCAGTCAGTCAGTCAGCCAGTCAGTCAGCCATTCAACCAGCCAGCTAGCCATTCAACCAACTAGCCAATCAATCAGTCACTCAGTCAGTCAGTCAGTCAGTCAGTCAGTCAGTCAGTCAGTCAGTCAGTCAGTCAGTCAGCCATTCAACCAGCCAGCTAGCCATTCAACCAACCAGCCAATCAATCAGTCACTCAGCTAGTCAGTTAGTCAGTCAGTCAGTCAGTCAGTCAGTCAGTCAGTCAGTCAGTCAGTCAGTCAGTCAGTCAGTCAGCCATTCAACCAGCCAGCTAGCCATTCAACCAACCAGCCAATCAATCAGTCACTCAGTTAGTCAGTCAGTCAGTCAGTCAGTCAGTCAGTCAGTCAGTCAGTCAGTCAGTTAGCCATTCAACCAGCCAGCTAGCCATTCAACCAACCAGCCAATCAATCAGTCACTCAGCTAGTCAGTCAGTCAGTCAGTCAGTCAGTCAGTCAGTCAGTCAGTCAGTCAGTCAGTCAGTCAGCCATTCAACCAGCCAGCTAGGCATTCAACCAACCAGCCAATCAATCAGTCACTCAGCTAGTCAGTCAGTCAGTCAGTCAGTCAGTCAGTCAGTCAGTTAGTCAGTCAGTCAGCCAGTCAGTCAGCCATTCAACCAGCCAGCTAGCCATTCAACCAACTAGCCAATCAATCAGTCACTCAGCTAGTCAGTCAGTCAGTCAGTCAGTCAGTCAGTCAGTCAGTCAGTCAGTCAGTCAGTCAGTCAGTCAGTCAGCCATTCAACCAACCAGCCAATCAATCAGTCACTCAGCTAGTCAGTTAGTCAGTCAGTCAGTCAGTAAGTCAGTCAGTCAGTCAGTCAGTCAGCCATTCAACCAGCCAGCTAGCCATTCAACCAACCAGCCAATCAATCAGTCACTCAGTTAGTCAGTCAGTCAGTCAGTCAGTCAGTCAGTCAGTCAGTCAGTCAGTTAGCCATTCAACCAGCCAGCTAGCCATTCGACAAACCAGCCAATCAATCAGTCACTCAGCTAGTCAGTCAGTCAGTTAGTCAGTCAGTCAGTCAGTCAGTCAGTCAGTCAGTCAGTCAGTCAGTCAGCCATTCAACCAGCCAGCTAGGCATTCAACCAACCAGCCAATCAATCAGTCACTCAGCTAGTCAGTCAGTCAGTCAGTCAGTCAGTCAGTCAGTCAGCCATTCAACCAACCAGCTAGCCACCCAACTAGCTAACCAGCCAGTCAATCAGTCACTCAGCCAGCCAGTCAGTCAGTCAGTCAGTTAGTAAGCCAGCCAGCAAGCCAGCCAGCCAGCCAGTCAGTCAGTCAGTCAGTCAGTCACTCAGCCAGCGAGTCAGCCGGCCAGCCAGTCAGTTAGTTCTGTGGGCCTGTGTATGGTTCTGGTGGGCGTCTGTTTGGTTTGTGTTAGGTTCAGCTAGCCCTCTGTTTGGTCTGTGTTTGGTCTCTGGGCCATAGATGCAGCAAGACCGGTTCAAAATTCCAAGCACTGACGCACTGCACAGACTACCACCTCATGCCTGCTTGGTGTGAAAGAGTCTGCTGGGACAAATGACCTACACAGCAACTTGTATCAGTCCCCCAGATGTGTTCCTGGAAGCTCAGTGTTATGGATGCAGTGTGACATGCTGACTTAGGGAAGGCTGTCTGTCGTGGCTGCACCTTGCTGTGGCTAAGAAAAGGCTGTGTTTGTTTGAAGTGCTGTACTGGTCATGCTGGGAAGTGTACAGGCCACCATTAGTAGTAGAAATGTTGCACTAGAATGAAATTAGTTGGGAAATGTAATGCATAATTATTGGCAGGGAAAAGATGGTGACAGGGATGCTGGGACGTGCTTCACTGTGCACCGTGGTGGCCGCCCCTTGGTGCTTGGCGGTACCTTATAGGGCATCAAGGGGCAGTTATTGTAGTCTCATCTTACAGCAAAACAAGTAAAAGAAAAAAAATAGTAATAATAATAATAATATAAAAATTTTTTTTATCATTGTCTTGATGAGCATAAATCTTTCCCTGCCAATACATAAACAGCACATTTTTTCACTAAATTTCACCATTGTAGTACACATTTATACTAGTAATGATGACCTGTAGACTTTCCAGGCATGAAAACACTTGAAACACAACCATTTTGTTAGCTACAGCATAGAGCAGCCACCAGACAGCCTTCCCCCACGTCAGCATGTCACACACTGAATCTGTCAGTCTGCTTTCAAGAACACATGAGGGACTAACAGGAGTTGCCATGTACTTAATTTCCTGCAGATTCTTTCACACCAAGGAGTAGCAAGTTGGAAGTCTGTGATTGTAACTATCCTGCTCAATTTCAGCTTCTATTCTAATCTCTACTTAATCTCCATATAGTTCCATTTTGGCCATAAGTCACTGTTTACTTAATCAATCCCTCCTAAGACACTGCACTTTTTTCAGATTATAGAGCTGATAGGTCTCGGTAGGGGGTTGAGTGGTGGCTTGAGAGGGCCTTGGTGGGGGCTGACAGGGTTTGGTAGGGCTTGGCAGGGGTGACAGCAAAGGCTTCTGTTTAAAATCTCACATCTCAAGCCACCTCATTACTTGAGAGGTGACAAAGGGCTTGGCAGAGCTTGACAGGGATTGGTAGAGGTGACAGAGGCAGGCAGGAGTGACAGGGGATGACAAGGAACACCTCAAAATTAATGTACACGCATGTACGAGTACAGACCGACTGCCCCTCTAAAAATGCTTCAAACTTTCCTTGTTTTGTATAAGCTTGAGCACCTGGTACACTCACGGGCACACAGCACCCCCGGGCCGTCCACCAACACCTCAGGACTCGGGAAAGGGGCGGTCCCAGGCCGGGATGGAAATAAATAAATAAAAATAAAAGCTGGAACCGGCCTTACCTTTCTTGAGGGCGTCTTCTTTATGTCTGTACATATTTCCACGGTGGCACACGCTACTAGCCGCCCCCTGGACACGCCTCTCGCCACCTCACGCATGTACAGACCGACTGCCCCTCTCTGAAAAGCAACAAATTCAGCCCTATATCAAGTCTGACTCGTGCCTGTTTACATTTCTCTGGGTCTCTGTCAGGGCTCAGGCGTGTAGAATGAAAGAATGATAGAAAACGAAAGATTTTCAGGGGAAACTAGTTATAAGTCTATTATAAAATACCGTGATACAACCACTAATAATGTCTTAATAATGCACTTTTTCCTAACAGTATACTGAGGTCGACAAACTGAAAGGCTTTGGAGTAGTCAACAAAGACTGATTTCACTAATTAATTGCTTGGTATGTCAGTCACTTTGAATCGTCTTTTTGCCTTGTGACTAATTTTTAATGTCTCGGTTAGGTTAGGATAGGTTAGGTTAGGTTAGGTTAGGTTAGGTTAGGTTAGGTTAGGTCAGGTCAGGTTAGGTTAGGTTAGGTTAGGTTAGGTCAGGTTAGGTTAGGTTAGGTTAGGTTAGGTCAGGTCAGGTCAGGTTAGGTTAGGTTAGGTTAGGTTAGGTAAGGTTAGGTTAGGTTAGGTTAGGTTAAAAAAAAAAGAGATTTTTTTTCAGGTGAGGGCCAGTTAGGTTGTTTTTGTGGTACAGATTTAAGGTACAGTGACACATGGTACAGTGGCTTATGGTGAAGGTAGACAAGGCCTTCCTGCACCATTAGCACCATAGAGTACAGTGCTGTGGTACTGTAGCACTGAAATATTAAGCAAACACAAAAAAAAAAAAGATATTTTTTTTCAGGTGAGGGCCAGTTAGGTTGTTTTTGTGGTACAGTTTTAAGGTACAGTGACGCATGGTACAGTCGCTTATGGTGAAGGTAGACAAGGCCTTCCTGCACCATTAGCATCATAGGGTACAGTGATGTGGTATTGTAGCACTGAAATATTAAGAACACGAAAAAAAAACGATATATTTTTTTTTAAGTGAGGGCCAGTTAGGTTAAGTTTTTGGGGTACAGTTTAAATGTACAGTGACGCATGGTATAGTGGCTTATGGTGCAGGTAGACAAGGCCTTCCTGCACCATTAGCACCACAGAGAGAGAGAGAGAGAGAGAGAGAGAGAGAGAGAGAGAGAGAGAGAGAGAGAGAGAGAGAGAGAGAGAGAGAGAGAGAGAGAGACTTAAGCAAACCTAACTAACTGAATTAATATAAACCTAACCTGATGGAAAGAAATAAAGAAAAAATAAAAGCTGCAACCGGCCTTACCTTTCTTGAGAAGCGTCTTTTTTATGTTTTTACATATTTCCCTGGTGGCAGACGCTACTAGCCGCCCCCTGGCGACACCCCTCGCCACCTCACACATGTACAGACCGACTGCCGCTTTAAAAAGCAACAAATTCACTCCTATATCAAGTCTGACTGGTGCGTTTGTTTACATTTCTCTGGGTCTCGGTCTGGACTCAGGCCTGCAGGATGGGAGAATGTTAGAAAACGAGAGATTTTCAGGCAAAACTAATATAAGTTAATGTTGTGATACAAAACTACAACCACTAATAATAATATACCTCATGTTTTAATAATGCCAAGACAATACAAGATAAACATTAATGACTTACAATGAAAAACAAGATGGAGATAGACAAATTAGGAAAGAAATAGGTTTCTATAGAGTATTACTGTGTGTGTGTGTGTGTGTGTGTGTGTGTGTGTGTGTGTGTGTGTCACTAATTTCTATCTCTTTCTCTCTCTCCTGAGAACTATTTCATATTGCTGTACATCAACATGAAATATCACCACACAAGCCTCTCTCTCTTTCTCTGCACCTCACAACACAACACAACACTTTATCACACTAATCAGTAAACAATACCAAAAGCTCCCCTTCTGCAGGCCTGACTCCTCCCTTTCATTCAGACCCTTTCTTTCCCTCTCTCTCAGCTTGCCCGCCTTCGTATCTGCGTCTATATTTACTCTTGATTCAAGTATACAACTCTACACCATACTGACCTATAGGTACAGTGCAAATAGCTTTTCTTCCTCCCTGTTTTTCCTGTCTCTCTGCCTGTCTGCCTCTTTCTCCCTCTCTACTGACTCATGGCTCAAAGATACAAGTCTAATTAAGCTTTGAACCTCTCTGTCTCTACAATATCATAAAACCTCAACACTCCAAACCAAACCAACCCTGCCAACACCTACCTGTCTCTCTGCCTCAGTCAGTCAGTCAGTCAGTCAGTCAGTCAGTCAGTCAGCCATTCAACCAGCCAGCTAGCCATTCAACCAACCAGCCAATCAATCAGTCACTCAGCTAGTCAGTCAGTCAGTCAGTCAGTCAGTCAGTCAGTCAGTCAGTCAGTCAGTCAGCCAGTCAGTCAGCCATTCAACCAGCCAGCTAGCCATTCAACCAACTAGCCAATCAATCAGTCACTCAGCTAGTCAGTCAGTCAGTCAGTCAGTCAGTCAGTCAGTCAGTCAGTCAGTCAGTCAGTCAGCCATTCAACCAGCCAGCTAGCCATTCAACCAACCAGCCAATCAATCAGTCACTCAGCTAGTCAGTTAGTCAGTCAGTCAGTCAGTCAGTCAGTCAGTCAGTCAGTCAGTCAGTCAGTCAGTCAGTCAGCCATTCAACCAGCCAGCTAGCCATTCAACCAACCAGCCAATCAATCAGTCACTCAGTTAGTCAGTCAGTCAGTCAGTCAGTCAGTCAGTCAGTCAGTCAGTCAGTCAGTCAGTCAGTCAGTTAGCCATTCAACCAGCCAGCTAGCCATTCAACCAACCAGCCAATAAATCAGTCACTCAGCTAGTCAGTCAGTCAGTCAGTCAGTCAGTCAGTCAGTCAGTCAGTCAGTCAGTCAGCCATTCAACCAGCCAGCTAGGCATTCAACCAACCAGCCAATCAATCAGTCACTCAGCTAGTCAGTCAGTCAGTCAGTCAGTCAGTCAGTCAGTCAGTCAGTCAGTCAGCCAGTCAGTCAGCCATTCAACCAGCCAGCTAGCCATTCAACCAACTAGCCAATCAATCAGTCACTCAGTCAGTCAGTCAGTCAGTCAGTCAGTCAGTCAGTCAGTCAGTCAGTCAGTCAGTCAGTCAGTCAGCCATTCAACCAGCCAGCTAGCCATTCAACCAACCAGCCAATCAATCAGTCACTCAGCTAGTCAGTTAGTCAGTCAGTCAGTCAGTCAGTCAGTCAGTCAGTCAGTCAGTCAGTCAGTCAGTCAGTCAGTCAGCCATTCAACCAGCCAGCTAGCCATTCAACCAACCAGCCAATCAATCAGTCACTCAGTTAGTCAGTCAGTCAGTCAGTCAGTCAGTCAGTCAGTCAGTCAGTCAGTCAGTTAGCCATTCAACCAGCCAGCTAGCCATTCAACCAACCAGCCAATCAATCAGTCACTCAGCTAGTCAGTCAGTCAGTCAGTCAGTCAGTCAGTCAGTCAGTCAGTCAGTCAGTCAGTCAGTCAGCCATTCAACCAGCCAGCTAGGCATTCAACCAACCAGCCAATCAATCAGTCACTCAGCTAGTCAGTCAGTCAGTCAGTCAGTCAGTCAGTCAGTCAGTTAGTCAGTCAGTCAGCCAGTCAGTCAGCCATTCAACCAGCCAGCTAGCCATTCAACCAACTAGCCAATCAATCAGTCACTCAGCTAGTCAGTCAGTCAGTCAGTCAGTCAGTCAGTCAGTCAGTCAGTCAGTCAGTCAGTCAGTCAGTCAGTCAGCCATTCAACCAACCAGCCAATCAATCAGTCACTCAGCTAGTCAGTTAGTCAGTCAGTCAGTCAGTAAGTCAGTCAGTCAGTCAGTCAGTCAGCCATTCAACCAGCCAGCTAGCCATTCAACCAACCAGCCAATCAATCAGTCACTCAGTTAGTCAGTCAGTCAGTCAGTCAGTCAGTCAGTCAGTCAGTCAGTCAGTTAGCCATTCAACCAGCCAGCTAGCCATTCGACAAACCAGCCAATCAATCAGTCACTCAGCTAGTCAGTCAGTCAGTTAGTCAGTCAGTCAGTCAGTCAGTCAGTCAGTCAGTCAGTCAGTCAGTCAGCCATTCAACCAGCCAGCTAGGCATTCAACCAACCAGCCAATCAATCAGTCACTCAGCTAGTCAGTCAGTCAGTCAGTCAGTCAGTCAGTCAGTCAGCCATTCAACCAACCAGCTAGCCACCCAACTAGCTAACCAGCCAGTCAATCAGTCACTCAGCCAGCCAGTCAGTCAGTCAGTCAGTTAGTAAGCCAGCCAGCAAGCCAGCCAGCCAGCCAGTCAGTCAGTCAGTCAGTCAGTCACTCAGCCAGCGAGTCAGCCGGCCAGCCAGTCAGTTAGTTCTGTGGGCCTGTGTATGGTTCTGGTGGGCGTCTGTTTGGTTTGTGTTAGGTTCAGCTAGCCCTCTGTTTGGTCTGTGTTTGGTCTCTGGGCCATAGATGCAGCAAGACCGGTTCAAAATTCCAAGCACTGACGCACTGCACAGACTACCACCTCATGCCTGCTTGGTGTGAAAGAGTCTGCTGGGACAAATGACCTACACAGCAACTTGTATCAGTCCCCCAGATGTGTTCCTGGAAGCTCAGTGTTATGGATGCAGTGTGACATGCTGACTTAGGGAAGGCTGTCTGTCGTGGCTGCACCTTGCTGTGGCTAAGAAAAGGCTGTGTTTGTTTGAAGTGCTGTACTGGTCATGCTGGGAAGTGTACAGGCCACCATTAGTAGTAGAAATGTTGCACTAGAATGAAATTAGTTGGGAAATGTAATGCATAATTATTGGCAGGGAAAAGATGGTGACAGGGATGCTGGGACGTGCTTCACTGTGCACCGTGGTGGCCGCCCCTTGGTGCTTGGCGGTACCTTATAGGGCATCAAGGGGCAGTTATTGTAGTCTCATCTTACAGCAAAACAAGTAAAAGAAAAAAAATAGTAATAATAATAATAATATAAAAATTTTTTTTATCATTGTCTTGATGAGCATAAATCTTTCCCTGCCAATACATAAACAGCACATTTTTTCACTAAATTTCACCATTGTAGTACACATTTATACTAGTAATGATGACCTGTAGACTTTCCAGGCATGAAAACACTTGAAACACAACCATTTTGTTAGCTACAGCATAGAGCAGCCACCAGACAGCCTTCCCCCACGTCAGCATGTCACACACTGAATCTGTCAGTCTGCTTTCAAGAACACATGAGGGACTAACAGGAGTTGCCATGTACTTAATTTCCTGCAGATTCTTTCACACCAAGGAGTAGCAAGTTGGAAGTCTGTGATTGTAACTATCCTGCTCAATTTCAGCTTCTATTCTAATCTCTACTTAATCTCCATATAGTTCCATTTTGGCCATAAGTCACTGTTTACTTAATCAATCCCTCCTAAGACACTGCACTTTTTTCAGATTATAGAGCTGATAGGTCTCGGTAGGGGGTTGAGTGGTGGCTTGAGAGGGCCTTGGTGGGGGCTGACAGGGTTTGGTAGGGCTTGGCAGGGGTGACAGCAAAGGCTTCTGTTTAAAATCTCACATCTCAAGCCACCTCATTACTTGAGAGGTGACAAAGGGCTTGGCAGAGCTTGACAGGGATTGGTAGAGGTGACAGAGGCAGGCAGGAGTGACAGGGGATGACAAGGAACACCTCAAAATTAATGTACACGCATGTACGAGTACAGACCGACTGCCCCTCTAAAAATGCTTCAAACTTTCCTTGTTTTGTATAAGCTTGAGCACCTGGTACACTCACGGGCACACAGCACCCCCGGGCCGTCCACCAACACCTCAGGACTCGGGAAAGGGGCGGTCCCAGGCCGGGATGGAAATAAATAAATAAAAATAAAAGCTGGAACCGGCCTTACCTTTCTTGAGGGCGTCTTCTTTATGTCTGTACATATTTCCACGGTGGCACACGCTACTAGCCGCCCCCTGGACACGCCTCTCGCCACCTCACGCATGTACAGACCGACTGCCCCTCTCTGAAAAGCAACAAATTCAGCCCTATATCAAGTCTGACTCGTGCCTGTTTACATTTCTCTGGGTCTCTGTCAGGGCTCAGGCGTGTAGAATGAAAGAATGATAGAAAACGAAAGATTTTCAGGGGAAACTAGTTATAAGTCTATTATAAAATACCGTGATACAACCACTAATAATGTCTTAATAATGCACTTTTTCCTAACAGTATACTGAGGTCGACAAACTGAAAGGCTTTGGAGTAGTCAACAAAGACTGATTTCACTAATTAATTGCTTGGTATGTCAGTCACTTTGAATCGTCTTTTTGCCTTGTGACTAATTTTTAATGTCTCGGTTAGGTTAGGATAGGTTAGGTTAGGTTAGGTTAGGTTAGGTTAGGTTAGGTTAGGTCAGGTCAGGTTAGGTTAGGTTAGGTTAGGTTAGGTCAGGTTAGGTTAGGTTAGGTTAGGTTAGGTCAGGTCAGGTCAGGTTAGGTTAGGTTAGGTTAGGTTAGGTAAGGTTAGGTTAGGTTAGGTTAGGTTAAAAAAAAAAGAGATTTTTTTTCAGGTGAGGGCCAGTTAGGTTGTTTTTGTGGTACAGATTTAAGGTACAGTGACACATGGTACAGTGGCTTATGGTGAAGGTAGACAAGGCCTTCCTGCACCATTAGCACCATAGAGTACAGTGCTGTGGTACTGTAGCACTGAAATATTAAGCAAACACAAAAAAAAAAAGATATTTTTTTTCAGGTGAGGGCCAGTTAGGTTGTTTTTGTGGTACAGTTTTAAGGTACAGTGACGCATGGTACAGTCGCTTATGGTGAAGGTAGACAAGGCCTTCCTGCACCATTAGCATCATAGGGTACAGTGATGTGGTATTGTAGCACTGAAATATTAAGAACACGAAAAAAAAACGATATATTTTTTTTTAAGTGAGGGCCAGTTAGGTTAAGTTTTTGGGGTACAGTTTAAATGTACAGTGACGCATGGTATAGTGGCTTATGGTGCAGGTAGACAAGGCCTTCCTGCACCATTAGCACCACAGAGAGAGAGAGAGAGAGAGAGAGAGAGAGAGAGAGAGAGAGAGAGAGAGAGAGAGAGAGAGAGAGAGAGAGAGACTTAAGCAAACCTAACTAACTGAATTAATATAAACCTAACCTGATGGAAAGAAATAAAGAAAAAATAAAAGCTGCAACCGGCCTTACCTTTCTTGAGAAGCGTCTTTTTTATGTTTTTACATATTTCCCTGGTGGCAGACGCTACTAGCCGCCCCCTGGCGACACCCCTCGCCACCTCACACATGTACAGACCGACTGCCGCTTTAAAAAGCAACAAATTCACTCCTATATCAAGTCTGACTGGTGCGTTTGTTTACATTTCTCTGGGTCTCGGTCTGGACTCAGGCCTGCAGGATGGGAGAATGTTAGAAAACGAGAGATTTTCAGGCAAAACTAATATAAGTTAATGTTGTGATACAAAACTACAACCACTAATAATAATATACCTCATGTTTTAATAATGCCAAGACAATACAAGATAAACATTAATGACTTACAATGAAAAACAAGATGGAGATAGACAAATTAGGAAAGAAATAGGTTTCTATAGAGTATTACTGTGTGTGTGTGTGTGTGTGTGTGTGTGTGTGTGTGTGTGTGTGTCACTAATTTCTATCTCTTTCTCTCTCTCCTGAGAACTATTTCATATTGCTGTACATCAACATGAAATATCACCACACAAGCCTCTCTCTCTTTCTCTGCACCTCACAACACAACACAACACTTTATCACACTAATCAGTAAACAATACCAAAAGCTCCCCTTCTGCAGGCCTGACTCCTCCCTTTCATTCAGACCCTTTCTTTCCCTCTCTCTCAGCTTGCCCGCCTTCGTATCTGCGTCTATATTTACTCTTGATTCAAGTATACAACTCTACACCATACTGACCTATAGGTACAGTGCAAATAGCTTTTCTTCCTCCCTGTTTTTCCTGTCTCTCTGCCTGTCTGCCTCTTTCTCCCTCTCTACTGACTCATGGCTCAAAGATACAAGTCTAATTAAGCTTTGAACCTCTCTGTCTCTACAATATCATAAAACCTCAACACTCCAAACCAAACCAACCCTGCCAACACCTACCTGTCTCTCTGCCTCAGTCAGTCAGTCAGTCAGTCAGTCAGTCAGTCAGTCAGCCATTCAACCAGCCAGCTAGCCATTCAACCAACCAGCCAATCAATCAGTCACTCAGCTAGTCAGTCAGTCAGTCAGTCAGTCAGTCAGTCAGTCAGTCAGTCAGTCAGTCAGCCAGTCAGTCAGCCATTCAACCAGCCAGCTAGCCATTCAACCAACTAGCCAATCAATCAGTCACTCAGCTAGTCAGTCAGTCAGTCAGTCAGTCAGTCAGTCAGTCAGTCAGTCAGTCAGTCAGTCAGCCATTCAACCAGCCAGCTAGCCATTCAACCAACCAGCCAATCAATCAGTCACTCAGCTAGTCAGTTAGTCAGTCAGTCAGTCAGTCAGTCAGTCAGTCAGTCAGTCAGTCAGTCAGTCAGTCAGTCAGCCATTCAACCAGCCAGCTAGCCATTCAACCAACCAGCCAATCAATCAGTCACTCAGTTAGTCAGTCAGTCAGTCAGTCAGTCAGTCAGTCAGTCAGTCAGTCAGTCAGTCAGTCAGTCAGTTAGCCATTCAACCAGCCAGCTAGCCATTCAACCAACCAGCCAATAAATCAGTCACTCAGCTAGTCAGTCAGTCAGTCAGTCAGTCAGTCAGTCAGTCAGTCAGTCAGTCAGTCAGCCATTCAACCAGCCAGCTAGGCATTCAACCAACCAGCCAATCAATCAGTCACTCAGCTAGTCAGTCAGTCAGTCAGTCAGTCAGTCAGTCAGTCAGTCAGTCAGTCAGCCAGTCAGTCAGCCATTCAACCAGCCAGCTAGCCATTCAACCAACTAGCCAATCAATCAGTCACTCAGTCAGTCAGTCAGTCAGTCAGTCAGTCAGTCAGTCAGTCAGTCAGTCAGTCAGTCAGTCAGCCATTCAACCAGCCAGCTAGCCATTCAACCAACCAGCCAATCAATCAGTCACTCAGCTAGTCAGTTAGTCAGTCAGTCAGTCAGTCAGTCAGTCAGTCAGTCAGTCAGTCAGTCAGTCAGTCAGTCAGTCAGTCAGTCAGCCATTCAACCAGCCAGCTAGCCATTCAACCAACCAGCCAATCAATCAGTCACTCAGTTAGTCAGTCAGTCAGTCAGTCAGTCAGTCAGTCAGTCAGTCAGTCAGTCAGTTAGCCATTCAACCAGCCAGCTAGCCATTCAACCAACCAGCCAATCAATCAGTCACTCAGCTAGTCAGTCAGTCAGTCAGTCAGTCAGTCAGTCAGTCAGTCAGTCAGTCAGTCAGTCAGTCAGCCATTCAACCAGCCAGCTAGGCATTCAACCAACCAGCCAATCAATCAGTCACTCAGCTAGTCAGTCAGTCAGTCAGTCAGTCAGTCAGTCAGTCAGTTAGTCAGTCAGTCAGCCAGTCAGTCAGCCATTCAACCAGCCAGCTAGCCATTCAACCAACTAGCCAATCAATCAGTCACTCAGCTAGTCAGTCAGTCAGTCAGTCAGTCAGTCAGTCAGTCAGTCAGTCAGTCAGTCAGTCAGTCAGTCAGTCAGCCATTCAACCAACCAGCCAATCAATCAGTCACTCAGCTAGTCAGTTAGTCAGTCAGTCAGTCAGTAAGTCAGTCAGTCAGTCAGTCAGTCAGCCATTCAACCAGCCAGCTAGCCATTCAACCAACCAGCCAATCAATCAGTCACTCAGTTAGTCAGTCAGTCAGTCAGTCAGTCAGTCAGTCAGTCAGTCAGTCAGTTAGCCATTCAACCAGCCAGCTAGCCATTCGACAAACCAGCCAATCAATCAGTCACTCAGCTAGTCAGTCAGTCAGTTAGTCAGTCAGTCAGTCAGTCAGTCAGTCAGTCAGTCAGTCAGTCAGTCAGTCAGTCAGCCATTCAACCAGCCAGCTAGGCATTCAACCAACCAGCCAATCAATCAGTCACTCAGCTAGTCAGTCAGTCAGTCAGTCAGTCAGTCAGTCAGTCAGCCATTCAACCAACCAGCTAGCCACCCAACTAGCTAACCAGCCAGTCAATCAGTCACTCAGCCAGCCAGTCAGTCAGTCAGTCAGTTAGTAAGCCAGCCAGCAAGCCAGCCAGCCAGCCAGTCAGTCAGTCAGTCAGTCAGTCACTCAGCCAGCGAGTCAGCCGGCCAGCCAGTCAGTTAGTTCTGTGGGCCTGTGTATGGTTCTGGTGGGCGTCTGTTTGGTTTGTGTTAGGTTCAGCTAGCCCTCTGTTTGGTCTGTGTTTGGTCTCTGGGCCATAGATGCAGCAAGACCGGTTCAAAATTCCAAGCACTGACGCACTGCACAGACTACCACCTCATGCCTGCTTGGTGTGAAAGAGTCTGCTGGGACAAATGACCTACACAGCAACTTGTATCAGTCCCCCAGATGTGTTCCTGGAAGCTCAGTGTTATGGATGCAGTGTGACATGCTGACTTAGGGAAGGCTGTCTGTCGTGGCTGCACCTTGCTGTGGCTAAGAAAAGGCTGTGTTTGTTTGAAGTGCTGTACTGGTCATGCTGGGAAGTGTACAGGCCACCATTAGTAGTAGAAATGTTGCACTAGAATGAAATTAGTTGGGAAATGTAATGCATAATTATTGGCAGGGAAAAGATGGTGACAGGGATGCTGGGACGTGCTTCACTGTGCACCGTGGTGGCCGCCCCTTGGTGCTTGGCGGTACCTTATAGGGCATCAAGGGGCAGTTATTGTAGTCTCATCTTACAGCAAAACAAGTAAAAGAAAAAAAATAGTAATAATAATAATAATATAAAAATTTTTTTTATCATTGTCTTGATGAGCATAAATCTTTCCCTGCCAATACATAAACAGCACATTTTTTCACTAAATTTCACCATTGTAGTACACATTTATACTAGTAATGATGACCTGTAGACTTTCCAGGCATGAAAACACTTGAAACACAACCATTTTGTTAGCTACAGCATAGAGCAGCCACCAGACAGCCTTCCCCCACGTCAGCATGTCACACACTGAATCTGTCAGTCTGCTTTCAAGAACACATGAGGGACTAACAGGAGTTGCCATGTACTTAATTTCCTGCAGATTCTTTCACACCAAGGAGTAGCAAGTTGGAAGTCTGTGATTGTAACTATCCTGCTCAATTTCAGCTTCTATTCTAATCTCTACTTAATCTCCATATAGTTCCATTTTGGCCATAAGTCACTGTTTACTTAATCAATCCCTCCTAAGACACTGCACTTTTTTCAGATTATAGAGCTGATAGGTCTCGGTAGGGGGTTGAGTGGTGGCTTGAGAGGGCCTTGGTGGGGGCTGACAGGGTTTGGTAGGGCTTGGCAGGGGTGACAGCAAAGGCTTCTGTTTAAAATCTCACATCTCAAGCCACCTCATTACTTGAGAGGTGACAAAGGGCTTGGCAGAGCTTGACAGGGATTGGTAGAGGTGACAGAGGCAGGCAGGAGTGACAGGGGATGACAAGGAACACCTCAAAATTAATGTACACGCATGTACGAGTACAGACCGACTGCCCCTCTAAAAATGCTTCAAACTTTCCTTGTTTTGTATAAGCTTGAGCACCTGGTACACTCACGGGCACACAGCACCCCCGGGCCGTCCACCAACACCTCAGGACTCGGGAAAGGGGCGGTCCCAGGCCGGGATGGAAATAAATAAATAAAAATAAAAGCTGGAACCGGCCTTACCTTTCTTGAGGGCGTCTTCTTTATGTCTGTACATATTTCCACGGTGGCACACGCTACTAGCCGCCCCCTGGACACGCCTCTCGCCACCTCACGCATGTACAGACCGACTGCCCCTCTCTGAAAAGCAACAAATTCAGCCCTATATCAAGTCTGACTCGTGCCTGTTTACATTTCTCTGGGTCTCTGTCAGGGCTCAGGCGTGTAGAATGAAAGAATGATAGAAAACGAAAGATTTTCAGGGGAAACTAGTTATAAGTCTATTATAAAATACCGTGATACAACCACTAATAATGTCTTAATAATGCACTTTTTCCTAACAGTATACTGAGGTCGACAAACTGAAAGGCTTTGGAGTAGTCAACAAAGACTGATTTCACTAATTAATTGCTTGGTATGTCAGTCACTTTGAATCGTCTTTTTGCCTTGTGACTAATTTTTAATGTCTCGGTTAGGTTAGGATAGGTTAGGTTAGGTTAGGTTAGGTTAGGTTAGGTTAGGTTAGGTCAGGTCAGGTTAGGTTAGGTTAGGTTAGGTTAGGTCAGGTTAGGTTAGGTTAGGTTAGGTTAGGTCAGGTCAGGTCAGGTTAGGTTAGGTTAGGTTAGGTTAGGTAAGGTTAGGTTAGGTTAGGTTAGGTTAAAAAAAATAGAGATTTTTTTTCAGGTGAGGGCCAGTTAGGTTGTTTTTGTGGTACAGATTTAAGGTACAGTGACACATGGTACAGTGGCTTATGGTGAAGGTAGACAAGGCCTTCCTGCACCATTAGCACCATAGAGTACAGTGCTGTGGTACTGTAGCACTGAAATATTAAGCAAACACAAAAAAAAAAAGATATTTTTTTTCAGGTGAGGGCCAGTTAGGTTGTTTTTGTGGTACAGTTTTAAGGTACAGTGACGCATGGTACAGTCGCTTATGGTGAAGGTAGACAAGGCCTTCCTGCACCATTAGCATCATAGGGTACAGTGATGTGGTATTGTAGCACTGAAATATTAAGAACACGAAAAAAAAACGATATATTTTTTTTTAAGTGAGGGCCAGTTAGGTTAAGTTTTTGGGGTACAGTTTAAATGTACAGTGACGCATGGTATAGTGGCTTATGGTGCAGGTAGACAAGGCCTTCCTGCACCATTAGCACCACACAGAGAGAGAGAGAGAGAGAGAGAGAGAGAGAGAGAGAGAGAGAGAGAGAGAGAGAGAGAGAGAGAGAGAGAGAGACTTAAGCAAACCTAACTATCTGAATTAATATAAACCTAACCTGATGGAAAGAAATAAAGAAAAAATAAAAGCTGCAACCGGCCTTACCTTTCTTGAGAAGCGTCTTTTTTATGTTTTTACATATTTCCCTGGTGGCAGACGCTACTAGCCGCCCCCTGGCGACACCCCTCGCCACCTCACACATGTACAGACCGACTGCCGCTTTAAAAAGCAACAAATTCACTCCTATATCAAGTCTGACTGGTGCGTTTGTTTACATTTCTCTGGGTCTCGGTCTGGACTCAGGCCTGCAGGATGGGAGAATGTTAGAAAACGAGAGATTTTCAGGCAAAACTAATATAAGTTAATGTTGTGATACAAAACTACAACCACTAATAATAATATACCTCATGTTTTAATAATGCCAAGACAATACAAGATAAACATTAATGACTTACAATGAAAAACAAGATGGAGATAGACAAATTAGGAAAGAAATAGGTTTCTATAGAGTATTACTGTGTGTGTGTGTGTGTGTGTGTGTGTGTGTGTGTGTGTGTGTGTCACTAATTTCTATCTCTTTCTCTCTCTCCTGAGAACTATTTCATATTGCTGTACATCAACATGAAATATCACCACACAAGCCTCTCTCTCTTTCTCTGCACCTCACAACACAACACAACACTTTATCACACTAATCAGTAAACAATACCAAAAGCTCCCCTTCTGCAGGCCTGACTCCTCCCTTTCATTCAGACCCTTTCTTTCCCTCTCTCTCAGCTTGCCCGCCTTCGTATCTGCGTCTATATTTACTCTTGATTCAAGTATACAACTCTACACCATACTGACCTATAGGTACAGTGCAAATAGCTTTTCTTCCTCCCTGTTTTTCCTGTCTCTCTGCCTGTCTGCCTCTTTCTCCCTCTCTACTGACTCATGGCTCAAAGATACAAGTCTAATTAAGCTTTGAACCTCTCTGTCTCTACAATATCATAAAACCTCAACACTCCAAACCAAACCAACCCTGCCAACACCTACCTGTCTCTCTGCCTCAGTCAGTCAGTCAGTCAGTCAGTCAGTCAGTCAGTCAGCCATTCAACCAGCCAGCTAGCCATTCAACCAACCAGCCAATCAATCAGTCACTCAGCTAGTCAGTCAGTCAGTCAGTCAGTCAGTCAGTCAGTCAGTCAGTCAGTCAGTCAGCCAGTCAGTCAGCCATTCAACCAGCCAGCTAGCCATTCAACCAACTAGCCAATCAATCAGTCACTCAGCTAGTCAGTCACTCAGTCAGTCAGTCAGTCAGTCAGTCAGTCAGTCAGTCAGTCAGTCAGCCATTCAACCAGCCAGCTAGCCATTCAACCAACCAGCCAATCAATCAGTCACTCAGCTAGTCAGTTAGTCAGTCAGTCAGTCAGTCAGTCAGTCAGTCAGTCAGTCAGTCAGTCAGTCAGTCAGTCAGCCATTCAACCAGCCAGCTAGCCATTCAACCAACCAGCCAATCAATCAGTCACTCAGTTAGTCAGTCAGTCAGTCAGTCAGTCAGTCAGTCAGTCAGTCAGTCAGTCAGTCAGTTAGCCATTCAACCAGCCAGCTAGCCATTCAACCAACCAGCCAATAAATCAGTCACTCAGCTAGTCAGTCAGTCAGTCAGTCAGTCAGTCAGTCAGTCAGTCAGTCAGTCAGTCAGCCATTCAACCAGCCAGCTAGGCATTCAACCAACCAGCCAATCAATCAGTCACTCAGCTAGTCAGTCAGTCAGTCAGTCAGTCAGTCAGTCAGTCAGTCAGTCAGTCAGCCAGTCAGTCAGCCATTCAACCAGCCAGCTAGCCATTCAACCAACTAGCCAATCAATCAGTCAGTCAGTCAGTCAGTCAGTCAGTCAGTCAGTCAGTCAGTCAGTCAGTCAGTCAGTCAGTCAGCCATTCAACCAGCCAGCTAGCCATTCAACCAACCAGCCAATCAATCAGTCACTCAGCTAGTCAGTTAGTCAGTCAGTCAGTCAGTCAGTCAGTCAGTCAGTCAGTCAGTCAGTCAGTCAGTCAGTCAGTCAGTCAGTCAGCCATTCAACCAGCCAGCTAGCCATTCAACCAACCAGCCAATCAATCAGTCACTCAGTTAGTCAGTCAGTCAGTCAGTCAGTCAGTCAGTCAGTCAGTCAGTCAGTCAGTTAGCCATTCAACCAGCCAGCTAGCCATTCAACCAACCAGCCAATCAATCAGTCACTCAGCTAGTCAGTCAGTCAGTCAGTCAGTCAGTCAGTCAGTCAGTCAGTCAGTCAGTCAGTCAGTCAGCCATTCAACCAGCCAGCTAGGCATTCAACCAACCAGCCAATCAATCAGTCACTCAGCTAGTCAGTCAGTCAGTCAGTCAGTCAGTCAGTCAGTCAGTTAGTCAGTCAGTCAGCCAGTCAGTCAGCCATTCAACCAGCCAGCTAGCCATTCAACCAACTAGCCAATCAATCAGTCACTCAGCTAGTCAGTCAGTCAGTCAGTCAGTCAGTCAGTCAGTCAGTCAGTCAGTCAGTCAGTCAGTCAGTCAGTCAGCCATTCAACCAACCAGCCAATCAATCAGTCACTCAGCTAGTCAGTTAGTCAGTCAGTCAGTCAGTAAGTCAGTCAGTCAGTCAGTCAGTCAGCCATTCAACCAGCCAGCTAGCCATTCAACCAACCAGCCAATCAATCAGTCACTCAGTTAGTCAGTCAGTCAGTCAGTCAGTCAGTCAGTCAGTCAGTCAGTCAGTTAGCCATTCAACCAGCCAGCTAGCCATTCGACAAACCAGCCAATCAATCAGTCACTCAGCTAGTCAGTCAGTCAGTTAGTCAGTCAGTCAGTCAGTCAGTCAGTCAGTCAGTCAGTCAGTCAGTCAGTCAGTCAGCCATTCAACCAGCCAGCTAGGCATTCAACCAACCAGCCAATCAATCAGTCACTCAGCTAGTCAGTCAGTCAGTCAGTCAGTCAGTCAGTCAGTCAGCCATTCAACCAACCAGCTAGCCACCCAACTAGCTAACCAGCCAGTCAATCAGTCACTCAGCCAGCCAGTCAGTCAGTCAGTCAGTTAGTAAGCCAGCCAGCAAGCCAGCCAGCCAGCCAGTCAGTCAGTCAGTCAGTCAGTCACTCAGCCAGCGAGTCAGCCGGCCAGCCAGTCAGTTAGTTCTGTGGGCCTGTGTATGGTTCTGGTGGGCGTCTGTTTGGTTTGTGTTAGGTTCAGCTAGCCCTCTGTTTGGTCTGTGTTTGGTCTCTGGGCCATAGATGCAGCAAGACCGGTTCAAAATTCCAAGCACTGACGCACTGCACAGACTACCACCTCATGCCTGCTTGGTGTGAAAGAGTCTGCTGGGACAAATGACCTACACAGCAACTTGTATCAGTCCCCCAGATGTGTTCCTGGAAGCTCAGTGTTATGGATGCAGTGTGACATGCTGACTTAGGGAAGGCTGTCTGTCGTGGCTGCACCTTGCTGTGGCTAAGAAAAGGCTGTGTTTGTTTGAAGTGCTGTACTGGTCATGCTGGGAAGTGTACAGGCCACCATTAGTAGTAGAAATGTTGCACTAGAATGAAATTAGTTGGGAAATGTAATGCATAATTATTGGCAGGGAAAAGATGGTGACAGGGATGCTGGGACGTGCTTCACTGTGCACCGTGGTGGCCGCCCCTTGGTGCTTGGCGGTACCTTATAGGGCATCAAGGGGCAGTTATTGTAGTCTCATCTTACAGCAAAACAAGTAAAAGAAAAAAAATAGTAATAATAATAATAATATAAAAATTTTTTTTATCATTGTCTTGATGAGCATAAATCTTTCCCTGCCAATACATAAACAGCACATTTTTTCACTAAATTTCACCATTGTAGTACACATTTATACTAGTAATGATGACCTGTAGACTTTCCAGGCATGAAAACACTTGAAACACAACCATTTTGTTAGCTACAGCATAGAGCAGCCACCAGACAGCCTTCCCCCACGTCAGCATGTCACACACTGAATCTGTCAGTCTGCTTTCAAGAACACATGAGGGACTAACAGGAGTTGCCATGTACTTAATTTCCTGCAGATTCTTTCACACCAAGGAGTAGCAAGTTGGAAGTCTGTGATTGTAACTATCCTGCTCAATTTCAGCTTCTATTCTAATCTCTACTTAATCTCCATATAGTTCCATTTTGGCCATAAGTCACTGTTTACTTAATCAATCCCTCCTAAGACACTGCACTTTTTTCAGATTATAGAGCTGATAGGTCTCGGTAGGGGGTTGAGTGGTGGCTTGAGAGGGCCTTGGTGGGGGCTGACAGGGTTTGGTAGGGCTTGGCAGGGGTGACAGCAAAGGCTTCTGTTTAAAATCTCACATCTCAAGCCACCTCATTACTTGAGAGGTGACAAAGGGCTTGGCAGAGCTTGACAGGGATTGGTAGAGGTGACAGAGGCAGGCAGGAGTGACAGGGGATGACAAGGAACACCTCAAAATTAATGTACACGCATGTACGAGTACAGACCGACTGCCCCTCTAAAAATGCTTCAAACTTTCCTTGTTTTGTATAAGCTTGAGCACCTGGTACACTCACGGGCACACAGCACCCCCGGGCCGTCCACCAACACCTCAGGACTCGGGAAAGGGGCGGTCCCAGGCCGGGATGGAAATAAATAAATAAAAATAAAAGCTGGAACCGGCCTTACCTTTCTTGAGGGCGTCTTCTTTATGTCTGTACATATTTCCACGGTGGCACACGCTACTAGCCGCCCCCTGGACACGCCTCTCGCCACCTCACGCATGTACAGACCGACTGCCCCTCTCTGAAAAGCAACAAATTCAGCCCTATATCAAGTCTGACTCGTGCCTGTTTACATTTCTCTGGGTCTCTGTCAGGGCTCAGGCGTGTAGAATGAAAGAATGATAGAAAACGAAAGATTTTCAGGGGAAACTAGTTATAAGTCTATTATAAAATACCGTGATACAACCACTAATAATGTCTTAATAATGCACTTTTTCCTAACAGTATACTGAGGTCGACAAACTGAAAGGCTTTGGAGTAGTCAACAAAGACTGATTTCACTAATTAATTGCTTGGTATGTCAGTCACTTTGAATCGTCTTTTTGCCTTGTGACTAATTTTTAATGTCTCGGTTAGGTTAGGATAGGTTAGGTTAGGTTAGGTTAGGTTAGGTTAGGTTAGGTTAGGTTAGGTCAGGTCAGGTTAGGTTAGGTTAGGTTAGGTTAGGTCAGGTTAGGTTAGGTTAGGTTAGGTTAGGTCAGGTCAGGTCAGGTTAGGTTAGGTTAGGTTAGGTTAGGTAAGGTTAGGTTAGGTTAGGTTAGGTTAAAAAAAATAGAGATTTTTTTTCAGGTGAGGGCCAGTTAGGTTGTTTTTGTGGTACAGATTTAAGGTACAGTGACACATGGTACAGTGGCTTATGGTGAAGGTAGACAAGGCCTTCCTGCACCATTAGCACCATAGAGTACAGTGCTGTGGTACTGTAGCACTGAAATATTAAGCAAACACAAAAAAAAAAAGATATTTTTTTTCAGGTGAGGGCCAGTTAGGTTGTTTTTGTGGTACAGTTTTAAGGTACAGTGACGCATGGTACAGTCGCTTATGGTGAAGGTAGACAAGGCCTTCCTGCACCATTAGCATCATAGGGTACAGTGATGTGGTATTGTAGCACTGAAATATTAAGAACACGAAAAAAAAACGATATATTTTTTTTTAAGTGAGGGCCAGTTAGGTTAAGTTTTTGGGGTACAGTTTAAATGTACAGTGACGCATGGTATAGTGGCTTATGGTGCAGGTAGACAAGGCCTTCCTGCACCATTAGCACCACACAGAGAGAGAGAGAGAGAGAGAGAGAGAGAGAGAGAGAGAGAGAGACTTAAGCAAACCTAACTATCTGAATTAATATAAACCTAACCTGATGGAAAGAAATAAAGAAAAAATAAAAGCTGCAACCGGCCTTACCTTTCTTGAGAAGCGTCTTTTTTATGTTTTTACATATTTCCCTGGTGGCAGACGCTACTAGCCGCCCCCTGGCGACACCCCTCGCCACCTCACACATGTACAGACCGACTGCCGCTTTAAAAAGCAACAAATTCACTCCTATATCAAGTCTGACTGGTGCGTTTGTTTACATTTCTCTGGGTCTCGGTCTGGACTCAGGCCTGCAGGATGGGAGAATGTTAGAAAACGAGAGATTTTCAGGCAAAACTAATATAAGTTAATGTTGTGATACAAAACTACAACCACTAATAATAATATACCTCATGTTTTAATAATGCCAAGACAATACAAGATAAACATTAATGACTTACAATGAAAAACAAGATGGAGATAGACAAATTAGGAAAGAAATAGGTTTCTATAGAGTATTACTGTGTGTGTGTGTGTGTGTGTGTGTGTGTGTGTGTGTGTGTGTGTGTCACTAATTTCTATCTCTTTCTCTCTCTCCTGAGAACTATTTCATATTGCTGTACATCAACATGAAATATCACCACACAAGCCTCTCTCTCTTTCTCTGCACCTCACAACACAACACAACACTTTATCACACTAATCAGTAAACAATACCAAAAGCTCCCCTTCTGCAGGCCTGACTCCTCCCTTTCATTCAGACCCTTTCTTTCCCTCTCTCTCAGCTTGCCCGCCTTCGTATCTGCGTCTATATTTACTCTTGATTCAAGTATACAACTCTACACCATACTGACCTATAGGTACAGTGCAAATAGCTTTTCTTCCTCCCTGTTTTTCCTGTCTCTCTGCCTGTCTGCCTCTTTCTCCCTCTCTACTGACTCATGGCTCAAAGATACAAGTCTAATTAAGCTTTGAACCTCTCTGTCTCTACAATATCATAAAACCTCAACACTCCAAACCAAACCAACCCTGCCAACACCTACCTGTCTCTCTGCCTCAGTCAGTCAGTCAGTCAGTCAGTCAGTCAGTCAGTCAGTCAGTCAGCCATTCAACCAGCCAGCTAGCCATTCAACCAACCAGCCAATCAATCAGTCACTCAGCTAGTCAGTCAGTCAGTCAGTCAGTCAGTCAGTCAGTCAGTCAGTCAGTCAGTCAGTCAGCCAGTCAGTCAGCCATTCAACCAGCCAGCTAGCCATTCAACCAACTAGCCAATCAATCAGTCACTCAGCTAGTCAGTCACTCAGTCAGTCAGTCAGTCAGTCAGTCAGTCAGTCAGTCAGTCAGTCAGCCATTCAACCAGCCAGCTAGCCATTCAACCAACCAGCCAATCAATCAGTCACTCAGCTAGTCAGTTAGTCAGTCAGTCAGTCAGTCAGTCAGTCAGTCAGTCAGTCAGTCAGTCAGTCAGTCAGTCAGCCATTCAACCAGCCAGCTAGCCATTCAACCAACCAGCCAATCAATCAGTCACTCAGTTAGTCAGTCAGTCAGTCAGTCAGTCAGTCAGTCAGTCAGTCAGTCAGTCAGTCAGTCAGTCAGTTAGCCATTCAACCAGCCAGCTAGCCATTCAACCAACCAGCCAATAAATCAGTCACTCAGCTAGTCAGTCAGTCAGTCAGTCAGTCAGTCAGTCAGTCAGTCAGTCAGTCAGTCAGCCATTCAACCAGCCAGCTAGGCATTCAACCAACCAGCCAATCAATCAGTCACTCAGCTAGTCAGTCAGTCAGTCAGTCAGTCAGTCAGTCAGTCAGTCAGTCAGTCAGCCAGTCAGTCAGCCATTCAACCAGCCAGCTAGCCATTCAACCAACTAGCCAATCAATCAGTCACTCAGTCAGTCAGTCAGTCAGTCAGTCAGTCAGTCAGTCAGTCAGTCAGTCAGTCAGTCAGTCAGTCAGCCATTCAACCAGCCAGCTAGCCATTCAACCAACCAGCCAATCAATCAGTCACTCAGCTAGTCAGTTAGTCAGTCAGTCAGTCAGTCAGTCAGTCAGTCAGTCAGTCAGTCAGTCAGTCAGTCAGTCAGTCAGTCAGTCAGCCATTCAACCAGCCAGCTAGCCATTCAACCAACCAGCCAATCAATCAGTCACTCAGTTAGTCAGTCAGTCAGTCAGTCAGTCAGTCAGTCAGTCAGTCAGTCAGTCAGTTAGCCATTCAACCAGCCAGCTAGCCATTCAACCAACCAGCCAATCAATCAGTCACTCAGCTAGTCAGTCAGTCAGTCAGTCAGTCAGTCAGTCAGTCAGTCAGTCAGTCAGTCAGTCAGTCAGCCATTCAACCAGCCAGCTAGGCATTCAACCAACCAGCCAATCAATCAGTCACTCAGCTAGTCAGTCAGTCAGTCAGTCAGTCAGTCAGTCAGTCAGTTAGTCAGTCAGTCAGCCAGTCAGTCAGCCATTCAACCAGCCAGCTAGCCATTCAACCAACTAGCCAATCAATCAGTCACTCAGCTAGTCAGTCAGTCAGTCAGTCAGTCAGTCAGTCAGTCAGTCAGTCAGTCAGTCAGTCAGTCAGTCAGTCAGCCATTCAACCAACCAGCCAATCAATCAGTCACTCAGCTAGTCAGTTAGTCAGTCAGTCAGTCAGTAAGTCAGTCAGTCAGTCAGTCAGTCAGCCATTCAACCAGCCAGCTAGCCATTCAACCAACCAGCCAATCAATCAGTCACTCAGTTAGTCAGTCAGTCAGTCAGTCAGTCAGTCAGTCAGTCAGTCAGTCAGTTAGCCATTCAACCAGCCAGCTAGCCATTCGACAAACCAGCCAATCAATCAGTCACTCAGCTAGTCAGTCAGTCAGTTAGTCAGTCAGTCAGTCAGTCAGTCAGTCAGTCAGTCAGTCAGTCAGTCAGTCAGTCAGCCATTCAACCAGCCAGCTAGGCATTCAACCAACCAGCCAATCAATCAGTCACTCAGCTAGTCAGTCAGTCAGTCAGTCAGTCAGTCAGTCAGTCAGCCATTCAACCAACCAGCTAGCCACCCAACTAGCTAACCAGCCAGTCAATCAGTCACTCAGCCAGCCAGTCAGTCAGTCAGTCAGTTAGTAAGCCAGCCAGCAAGCCAGCCAGCCAGCCAGTCAGTCAGTCAGTCAGTCAGTCACTCAGCCAGCGAGTCAGCCGGCCAGCCAGTCAGTTAGTTCTGTGGGCCTGTGTATGGTTCTGGTGGGCGTCTGTTTGGTTTGTGTTAGGTTCAGCTAGCCCTCTGTTTGGTCTGTGTTTGGTCTCTGGGCCATAGATGCAGCAAGACCGGTTCAAAATTCCAAGCACTGACGCACTGCACAGACTACCACCTCATGCCTGCTTGGTGTGAAAGAGTCTGCTGGGACAAATGACCTACACAGCAACTTGTATCAGTCCCCCAGATGTGTTCCTGGAAGCTCAGTGTTATGGATGCAGTGTGACATGCTGACTTAGGGAAGGCTGTCTGTCGTGGCTGCACCTTGCTGTGGCTAAGAAAAGGCTGTGTTTGTTTGAAGTGCTGTACTGGTCATGCTGGGAAGTGTACAGGCCACCATTAGTAGTAGAAATGTTGCACTAGAATGAAATTAGTTGGGAAATGTAATGCATAATTATTGGCAGGGAAAAGATGGTGACAGGGATGCTGGGACGTGCTTCACTGTGCACCGTGGTGGCCGCCCCTTGGTGCTTGGCGGTACCTTATAGGGCATCAAGGGGCAGTTATTGTAGTCTCATCTTACAGCAAAACAAGTAAAAGAAAAAAAATAGTAATAATAATAATAATATAAAAATTTTTTTTATCATTGTCTTGATGAGCATAAATCTTTCCCTGCCAATACATAAACAGCACATTTTTTCACTAAATTTCACCATTGTAGTACACATTTATACTAGTAATGATGACCTGTAGACTTTCCAGGCATGAAAACACTTGAAACACAACCATTTTGTTAGCTACAGCATAGAGCAGCCACCAGACAGCCTTCCCCCACGTCAGCATGTCACACACTGAATCTGTCAGTCTGCTTTCAAGAACACATGAGGGACTAACAGGAGTTGCCATGTACTTAATTTCCTGCAGATTCTTTCACACCAAGGAGTAGCAAGTTGGAAGTCTGTGATTGTAACTATCCTGCTCAATTTCAGCTTCTATTCTAATCTCTACTTAATCTCCATATAGTTCCATTTTGGCCATAAGTCACTGTTTACTTAATCAATCCCTCCTAAGACACTGCACTTTTTTCAGATTATAGAGCTGATAGGTCTCGGTAGGGGGTTGAGTGGTGGCTTGAGAGGGCCTTGGTGGGGGCTGACAGGGTTTGGTAGGGCTTGGCAGGGGTGACAGCAAAGGCTTCTGTTTAAAATCTCACATCTCAAGCCACCTCATTACTTGAGAGGTGACAAAGGGCTTGGCAGAGCTTGACAGGGATTGGTAGAGGTGACAGAGGCAGGCAGGAGTGACAGGGGATGACAAGGAACACCTCAAAATTAATGTACACGCATGTACGAGTACAGACCGACTGCCCCTCTAAAAATGCTTCAAACTTTCCTTGTTTTGTATAAGCTTGAGCACCTGGTACACTCACGGGCACACAGCACCCCCGGGCCGTCCACCAACACCTCAGGACTCGGGAAAGGGGCGGTCCCAGGCCGGGATGGAAATAAATAAATAAAAATAAAAGCTGGAACCGGCCTTACCTTTCTTGAGGGCGTCTTCTTTATGTCTGTACATATTTCCACGGTGGCACACGCTACTAGCCGCCCCCTGGACACGCCTCTCGCCACCTCACGCATGTACAGACCGACTGCCCCTCTCTGAAAAGCAACAAATTCAGCCCTATATCAAGTCTGACTCGTGCCTGTTTACATTTCTCTGGGTCTCTGTCAGGGCTCAGGCGTGTAGAATGAAAGAATGATAGAAAACGAAAGATTTTCAGGGGAAACTAGTTATAAGTCTATTATAAAATACCGTGATACAACCACTAATAATGTCTTAATAATGCACTTTTTCCTAACAGTATACTGAGGTCGACAAACTGAAAGGCTTTGGAGTAGTCAACAAAGACTGATTTCACTAATTAATTGCTTGGTATGTCAGTCACTTTGAATCGTCTTTTTGCCTTGTGACTAATTTTTAATGTCTCGGTTAGGTTAGGATAGGTTAGGTTAGGTTAGGTTAGGTTAGGTTAGGTTAGGTTAGGTCAGGTCAGGTTAGGTTAGGTTAGGTTAGGTTAGGTCAGGTTAGGTTAGGTTAGGTTAGGTTAGGTCAGGTCAGGTCAGGTTAGGTTAGGTTAGGTTAGGTTAGGTAAGGTTAGGTTAGGTTAGGTTAGGTTAAAAAAAAAAGAGATTTTTTTTCAGGTGAGGGCCAGTTAGGTTGTTTTTGTGGTACAGATTTAAGGTACAGTGACACATGGTACAGTGGCTTATGGTGAAGGTAGACAAGGCCTTCCTGCACCATTAGCACCATAGAGTACAGTGCTGTGGTACTGTAGCACTGAAATATTAAGCAAACACAAAAAAAAAAAGATATTTTTTTTCAGGTGAGGGCCAGTTAGGTTGTTTTTGTGGTACAGTTTTAAGGTACAGTGACGCATGGTACAGTCGCTTATGGTGAAGGTAGACAAGGCCTTCCTGCACCATTAGCATCATAGGGTACAGTGATGTGGTATTGTAGCACTGAAATATTAAGAACACGAAAAAAAAACGATATATTTTTTTTTAAGTGAGGGCCAGTTAGGTTAAGTTTTTGGGGTACAGTTTAAATGTACAGTGACGCATGGTATAGTGGCTTATGGTGCAGGTAGACAAGGCCTTCCTGCACCATTAGCACCACACAGAGAGAGAGAGAGAGAGAGAGAGAGAGAGAGAGAGAGAGAGAGAGAGAGAGAGAGAGAGAGAGAGAGAGAGAGAGAGAGACTTAAGCAAACCTAACTAACTGAATTAATATAAACCTAACCTGATGGAAAGAAATAAAGAAAAAATAAAAGCTGCAACCGGCCTTACCTTTCTTGAGAAGCGTCTTTTTTATGTTTTTACATATTTCCCTGGTGGCAGACGCTACTAGCCGCCCCCTGGCGACACCCCTCGCCACCTCACACATGTACAGACCGACTGCCGCTTTAAAAAGCAACAAATTCACTCCTATATCAAGTCTGACTGGTGCGTTTGTTTACATTTCTCTGGGTCTCGGTCTGGACTCAGGCCTGCAGGATGGGAGAATGTTAGAAAACGAGAGATTTTCAGGCAAAACTAATATAAGTTAATGTTGTGATACAAAACTACAACCACTAATAATAATATACCTCATGTTTTAATAATGCCAAGACAATACAAGATAAACATTAATGACTTACAATGAAAAACAAGATGGAGATAGACAAATTAGGAAAGAAATAGGTTTCTATAGAGTATTACTGTGTGTGTGTGTGTGTGTGTGTGTGTGTGTGTGTGTGTGTGTGTGTCACTAATTTCTATCTCTTTCTCTCTCTCCTGAGAACTATTTCATATTGCTGTACATCAACATGAAATATCACCACACAAGCCTCTCTCTCTTTCTCTGCACCTCACAACACAACACAACACTTTATCACACTAATCAGTAAACAATACCAAAAGCTCCCCTTCTGCAGGCCTGACTCCTCCCTTTCATTCAGACCCTTTCTTTCCCTCTCTCTCAGCTTGCCCGCCTTCGTATCTGCGTCTATATTTACTCTTGATTCAAGTATACAACTCTACACCATACTGACCTATAGGTACAGTGCAAATAGCTTTTCTTCCTCCCTGTTTTTCCTGTCTCTCTGCCTGTCTGCCTCTTTCTCCCTCTCTACTGACTCATGGCTCAAAGATACAAGTCTAATTAAGCTTTGAACCTCTCTGTCTCTACAATATCATAAAACCTCAACACTCCAAACCAAACCAACCCTGCCAACACCTACCTGTCTCTCTGCCTCAGTCAGTCAGTCAGTCAGTCAGTCAGTCAGTCAGTCAGCCATTCAACCAGCCAGCTAGCCATTCAACCAACCAGCCAATCAATCAGTCACTCAGCTAGTCAGTCAGTCAGTCAGTCAGTCAGTCAGTCAGTCAGTCAGTCAGTCAGTCAGCCAGTCAGTCAGCCATTCAACCAGCCAGCTAGCCATTCAACCAACTAGCCAATCAATCAGTCACTCAGCTAGTCAGTCAGTCAGTCAGTCAGTCAGTCAGTCAGTCAGTCAGTCAGTCAGTCAGTCAGCCATTCAACCAGCCAGCTAGCCATTCAACCAACCAGCCAATCAATCAGTCACTCAGCTAGTCAGTTAGTCAGTCAGTCAGTCAGTCAGTCAGTCAGTCAGTCAGTCAGTCAGTCAGTCAGTCAGTCAGCCATTCAACCAGCCAGCTAGCCATTCAACCAACCAGCCAATCAATCAGTCACTCAGTTAGTCAGTCAGTCAGTCAGTCAGTCAGTCAGTCAGTCAGTCAGTCAGTCAGTCAGTCAGTCAGTCAGTTAGCCATTCAACCAGCCAGCTAGCCATTCAACCAACCAGCCAATAAATCAGTCACTCAGCTAGTCAGTCAGTCAGTCAGTCAGTCAGTCAGTCAGTCAGTCAGTCAGTCAGTCAGCCATTCAACCAGCCAGCTAGGCATTCAACCAACCAGCCAATCAATCAGTCACTCAGCTAGTCAGTCAGTCAGTCAGTCAGTCAGTCAGTCAGTCAGTCAGTCAGTCAGCCAGTCAGTCAGCCATTCAACCAGCCAGCTAGCCATTCAACCAACTAGCCAATCAATCAGTCACTCAGTCAGTCAGTCAGTCAGTCAGTCAGTCAGTCAGTCAGTCAGTCAGTCAGTCAGTCAGTCAGTCAGCCATTCAACCAGCCAGCTAGCCATTCAACCAACCAGCCAATCAATCAGTCACTCAGCTAGTCAGTTAGTCAGTCAGTCAGTCAGTCAGTCAGTCAGTCAGTCAGTCAGTCAGTCAGTCAGTCAGTCAGTCAGTCAGTCAGCCATTCAACCAGCCAGCTAGCCATTCAACCAACCAGCCAATCAATCAGTCACTCAGTTAGTCAGTCAGTCAGTCAGTCAGTCAGTCAGTCAGTCAGTCAGTCAGTCAGTTAGCCATTCAACCAGCCAGCTAGCCATTCAACCAACCAGCCAATCAATCAGTCACTCAGCTAGTCAGTCAGTCAGTCAGTCAGTCAGTCAGTCAGTCAGTCAGTCAGTCAGTCAGTCAGTCAGCCATTCAACCAGCCAGCTAGGCATTCAACCAACCAGCCAATCAATCAGTCACTCAGCTAGTCAGTCAGTCAGTCAGTCAGTCAGTCAGTCAGTCAGTTAGTCAGTCAGTCAGCCAGTCAGTCAGCCATTCAACCAGCCAGCTAGCCATTCAACCAACTAGCCAATCAATCAGTCACTCAGCTAGTCAGTCAGTCAGTCAGTCAGTCAGTCAGTCAGTCAGTCAGTCAGTCAGTCAGTCAGTCAGTCAGTCAGCCATTCAACCAACCAGCCAATCAATCAGTCACTCAGCTAGTCAGTTAGTCAGTCAGTCAGTCAGTAAGTCAGTCAGTCAGTCAGTCAGTCAGCCATTCAACCAGCCAGCTAGCCATTCAACCAACCAGCCAATCAATCAGTCACTCAGTTAGTCAGTCAGTCAGTCAGTCAGTCAGTCAGTCAGTCAGTCAGTCAGTTAGCCATTCAACCAGCCAGCTAGCCATTCGACAAACCAGCCAATCAATCAGTCACTCAGCTAGTCAGTCAGTCAGTTAGTCAGTCAGTCAGTCAGTCAGTCAGTCAGTCAGTCAGTCAGTCAGTCAGTCAGTCAGCCATTCAACCAGCCAGCTAGGCATTCAACCAACCAGCCAATCAATCAGTCACTCAGCTAGTCAGTCAGTCAGTCAGTCAGTCAGTCAGTCAGTCAGCCATTCAACCAACCAGCTAGCCACCCAACTAGCTAACCAGCCAGTCAATCAGTCACTCAGCCAGCCAGTCAGTCAGTCAGTCAGTTAGTAAGCCAGCCAGCAAGCCAGCCAGCCAGCCAGTCAGTCAGTCAGTCAGTCAGTCACTCAGCCAGCGAGTCAGCCGGCCAGCCAGTCAGTTAGTTCTGTGGGCCTGTGTATGGTTCTGGTGGGCGTCTGTTTGGTTTGTGTTAGGTTCAGCTAGCCCTCTGTTTGGTCTGTGTTTGGTCTCTGGGCCATAGATGCAGCAAGACCGGTTCAAAATTCCAAGCACTGACGCACTGCACAGACTACCACCTCATGCCTGCTTGGTGTGAAAGAGTCTGCTGGGACAAATGACCTACACAGCAACTTGTATCAGTCCCCCAGATGTGTTCCTGGAAGCTCAGTGTTATGGATGCAGTGTGACATGCTGACTTAGGGAAGGCTGTCTGTCGTGGCTGCACCTTGCTGTGGCTAAGAAAAGGCTGTGTTTGTTTGAAGTGCTGTACTGGTCATGCTGGGAAGTGTACAGGCCACCATTAGTAGTAGAAATGTTGCACTAGAATGAAATTAGTTGGGAAATGTAATGCATAATTATTGGCAGGGAAAAGATGGTGACAGGGATGCTGGGACGTGCTTCACTGTGCACCGTGGTGGCCGCCCCTTGGTGCTTGGCGGTACCTTATAGGGCATCAAGGGGCAGTTATTGTAGTCTCATCTTACAGCAAAACAAGTAAAAGAAAAAAAATAGTAATAATAATAATAATATAAAAATTTTTTTTATCATTGTCTTGATGAGCATAAATCTTTCCCTGCCAATACATAAACAGCACATTTTTTCACTAAATTTCACCATTGTAGTACACATTTATACTAGTAATGATGACCTGTAGACTTTCCAGGCATGAAAACACTTGAAACACAACCATTTTGTTAGCTACAGCATAGAGCAGCCACCAGACAGCCTTCCCCCACGTCAGCATGTCACACACTGAATCTGTCAGTCTGCTTTCAAGAACACATGAGGGACTAACAGGAGTTGCCATGTACTTAATTTCCTGCAGATTCTTTCACACCAAGGAGTAGCAAGTTGGAAGTCTGTGATTGTAACTATCCTGCTCAATTTCAGCTTCTATTCTAATCTCTACTTAATCTCCATATAGTTCCATTTTGGCCATAAGTCACTGTTTACTTAATCAATCCCTCCTAAGACACTGCACTTTTTTCAGATTATAGAGCTGATAGGTCTCGGTAGGGGGTTGAGTGGTGGCTTGAGAGGGCCTTGGTGGGGGCTGACAGGGTTTGGTAGGGCTTGGCAGGGGTGACAGCAAAGGCTTCTGTTTAAAATCTCACATCTCAAGCCACCTCATTACTTGAGAGGTGACAAAGGGCTTGGCAGAGCTTGACAGGGATTGGTAGAGGTGACAGAGGCAGGCAGGAGTGACAGGGGATGACAAGGAACACCTCAAAATTAATGTACACGCATGTACGAGTACAGACCGACTGCCCCTCTAAAAATGCTTCAAACTTTCCTTGTTTTGTATAAGCTTGAGCACCTGGTACACTCACGGGCACACAGCACCCCCGGGCCGTCCACCAACACCTCAGGACTCGGGAAAGGGGCGGTCCCAGGCCGGGATGGAAATAAATAAATAAAAATAAAAGCTGGAACCGGCCTTACCTTTCTTGAGGGCGTCTTCTTTATGTCTGTACATATTTCCACGGTGGCACACGCTACTAGCCGCCCCCTGGACACGCCTCTCGCCACCTCACGCATGTACAGACCGACTGCCCCTCTCTGAAAAGCAACAAATTCAGCCCTATATCAAGTCTGACTCGTGCCTGTTTACATTTCTCTGGGTCTCTGTCAGGGCTCAGGCGTGTAGAATGAAAGAATGATAGAAAACGAAAGATTTTCAGGGGAAACTAGTTATAAGTCTATTATAAAATACCGTGATACAACCACTAATAATGTCTTAATAATGCACTTTTTCCTAACAGTATACTGAGGTCGACAAACTGAAAGGCTTTGGAGTAGTCAACAAAGACTGATTTCACTAATTAATTGCTTGGTATGTCAGTCACTTTGAATCGTCTTTTTGCCTTGTGACTAATTTTTAATGTCTCGGTTAGGTTAGGATAGGTTAGGTTAGGTTAGGTTAGGTTAGGTTAGGTTAGGTTAGGTCAGGTCAGGTTAGGTTAGGTTAGGTTAGGTTAGGTCAGGTTAGGTTAGGTTAGGTTAGGTTAGGTCAGGTCAGGTCAGGTTAGGTTAGGTTAGGTTAGGTTAGGTAAGGTTAGGTTAGGTTAGGTTAGGTTAAAAAAAAAAGAGATTTTTTTTCAGGTGAGGGCCAGTTAGGTTGTTTTTGTGGTACAGATTTAAGGTACAGTGACACATGGTACAGTGGCTTATGGTGAAGGTAGACAAGGCCTTCCTGCACCATTAGCACCATAGAGTACAGTGCTGTCGTACTGTAGCACTGAAATATTAAGCAAACACAAAAAAAAAAAGATATTTTTTTTCAGGTGAGGGCCAGTTAGGTTGTTTTTGTGGTACAGTTTTAAGGTACAGTGACGCATGGTACAGTCGCTTATGGTGAAGGTAGACAAGGCCTTCCTGCACCATTAGCATCATAGGGTACAGTGATGTGGTATTGTAGCACTGAAATATTAAGAACACGAAAAAAAAACGATATATTTTTTTTTAAGTGAGGGCCAGTTAGGTTAAGTTTTTGGGGTACAGTTTAAATGTACAGTGACGCATGGTATAGTGGCTTATGGTGCAGGTAGACAAGGCCTTCCTGCACCATTAGCACCACACAGAGAGAGAGAGAGAGAGAGAGAGAGAGAGAGAGAGAGAGAGAGAGAGAGAGAGAGAGAGAGAGAGAGAGAGAGAGAGAGAGAGAGAGACTTAAGCAAACCTAACTAACTGAATTAATATAAACCTAACCTGATGGAAAGAAATAAAGAAAAAATAAAAGCTGCAACCGGCCTTACCTTTCTTGAGAAGCGTCTTTTTTATGTTTTTACATATTTCCCTGGTGGCAGACGCTACTAGCCGCCCCCTGGCGACACCCCTCGCCACCTCACACATGTACAGACCGACTGCCGCTTTAAAAAGCAACAAATTCACTCCTATATCAAGTCTGACTGGTGCGTTTGTTTACATTTCTCTGGGTCTCGGTCTGGACTCAGGCCTGCAGGATGGGAGAATGTTAGAAAACGAGAGATTTTCAGGCAAAACTAATATAAGTTAATGTTGTGATACAAAACTACAACCACTAATAATAATATACCTCATGTTTTAATAATGCCAAGACAATACAAGATAAACATTAATGACTTACAATGAAAAACAAGATGGAGATAGACAAATTAGGAAAGAAATAGGTTTCTATAGAGTATTACTGTGTGTGTGTGTGTGTGTGTGTGTGTGTGTGTGTGTCACTAATTTCTATCTCTTTCTCTCTCTCCTGAGAACTATTTCATATTGCTGTACATCAACATGAAATATCACCACACAAGCCTCTCTCTCTTTCTCTGCACCTCACAACACAACACAACACTTTATCACACTAATCAGTAAACAATACCAAAAGCTCCCCTTCTGCAGGCCTGACTCCTCCCTTTCATTCAGACCCTTTCTTTCCCTCTCTCTCAGCTTGCCCGCCTTCGTATCTGCGTCTATATTTACTCTTGATTCAAGTATACAACTCTACACCATACTGACCTATAGGTACAGTGCAAATAGCTTTTCTTCCTCCCTGTTTTTCCTGTCTCTCTGCCTGTCTGCCTCTTTCTCCCTCTCTACTGACTCATGGCTCAAAGATACAAGTCTAATTAAGCTTTGAACCTCTCTGTCTCTACAATATCATAAAACCTCAACACTCCAAACCAAACCAACCCTGCCAACACCTACCTGTCTCTCTGCCTCAGTCAGTCAGTCAGTCAGTCAGTCAGTCAGTCAGTCAGCCATTCAACCAGCCAGCTAGCCATTCAACCAACCAGCCAATCAATCAGTCACTCAGCTAGTCAGTCAGTCAGTCAGTCAGTCAGTCAGTCAGTCAGTCAGTCAGTCAGTCAGCCAGTCAGTCAGCCATTCAACCAGCCAGCTAGCCATTCAACCAACTAGCCAATCAATCAGTCACTCAGCTAGTCAGTCAGTCAGTCAGTCAGTCAGTCAGTCAGTCAGTCAGTCAGTCAGTCAGTCAGCCATTCAACCAGCCAGCTAGCCATTCAACCAACCAGCCAATCAATCAGTCACTCAGCTAGTCAGTTAGTCAGTCAGTCAGTCAGTCAGTCAGTCAGTCAGTCAGTCAGTCAGTCAGTCAGTCAGTCAGCCATTCAACCAGCCAGCTAGCCATTCAACCAACCAGCCAATCAATCAGTCACTCAGTTAGTCAGTCAGTCAGTCAGTCAGTCAGTCAGTCAGTCAGTCAGTCAGTCAGTCAGTCAGTCAGTCAGTTAGCCATTCAACCAGCCAGCTAGCCATTCAACCAACCAGCCAATAAATCAGTCACTCAGCTAGTCAGTCAGTCAGTCAGTCAGTCAGTCAGTCAGTCAGTCAGTCAGTCAGTCAGCCATTCAACCAGCCAGCTAGGCATTCAACCAACCAGCCAATCAATCAGTCACTCAGCTAGTCAGTCAGTCAGTCAGTCAGTCAGTCAGTCAGTCAGTCAGTCAGTCAGCCAGTCAGTCAGCCATTCAACCAGCCAGCTAGCCATTCAACCAACTAGCCAATCAATCAGTCACTCAGTCAGTCAGTCAGTCAGTCAGTCAGTCAGTCAGTCAGTCAGTCAGTCAGTCAGTCAGTCAGTCAGCCATTCAACCAGCCAGCTAGCCATTCAACCAACCAGCCAATCAATCAGTCACTCAGCTAGTCAGTTAGTCAGTCAGTCAGTCAGTCAGTCAGTCAGTCAGTCAGTCAGTCAGTCAGTCAGTCAGCCATTCAACCAGCCAGCTAGCCATTCAACCAACCAGCCAATCAATCAGTCACTCAGTTAGTCAGTCAGTCAGTCAGTCAGTCAGTCAGTCAGTCAGTCAGTCAGTCAGTTAGCCATTCAACCAGCCAGCTAGCCATTCAACCAACCAGCCAATCAATCAGTCACTCAGCTAGTCAGTCAGTCAGTCAGTCAGTCAGTCAGTCAGTCAGTCAGTCAGTCAGTCAGTCAGTCAGCCATTCAACCAGCCAGCTAGGCATTCAACCAACCAGCCAATCAATCAGTCACTCAGCTAGTCAGTCAGTCAGTCAGTCAGTCAGTCAGTCAGTCAGTTAGTCAGTCAGTCAGCCAGTCAGTCAGCCATTCAACCAGCCAGCTAGCCATTCAACCAACTAGCCAATCAATCAGTCACTCAGCTAGTCAGTCAGTCAGTCAGTCAGTCAGTCAGTCAGTCAGTCAGTCAGTCAGTCAGTCAGTCAGTCAGTCAGCCATTCAACCAACCAGCCAATCAATCAGTCACTCAGCTAGTCAGTTAGTCAGTCAGTCAGTCAGTAAGTCAGTCAGTCAGTCAGTCAGTCAGCCATTCAACCAGCCAGCTAGCCATTCAACCAACCAGCCAATCAATCAGTCACTCAGTTAGTCAGTCAGTCAGTCAGTCAGTCAGTCAGTCAGTCAGTCAGTCAGTTAGCCATTCAACCAGCCAGCTAGCCATTCGACAAACCAGCCAATCAATCAGTCACTCAGCTAGTCAGTCAGTCAGTTAGTCAGTCAGTCAGTCAGTCAGTCAGTCAGTCAGTCAGTCAGTCAGTCAGTCAGTCAGCCATTCAACCAGCCAGCTAGGCATTCAACCAACCAGCCAATCAATCAGTCACTCAGCTAGTCAGTCAGTCAGTCAGTCAGTCAGTCAGTCAGTCAGCCATTCAACCAACCAGCTAGCCACCCAACTAGCTAACCAGCCAGTCAATCAGTCACTCAGCCAGCCAGTCAGTCAGTCAGTCAGTTAGTAAGCCAGCCAGCAAGCCAGCCAGCCAGCCAGTCAGTCAGTCAGTCAGTCAGTCACTCAGCCAGCGAGTCAGCCGGCCAGCCAGTCAGTTAGTTCTGTGGGCCTGTGTATGGTTCTGGTGGGCGTCTGTTTGGTTTGTGTTAGGTTCAGCTAGCCCTCTGTTTGGTCTGTGTTTGGTCTCTGGGCCATAGATGCAGCAAGACCGGTTCAAAATTCCAAGCACTGACGCACTGCACAGACTACCACCTCATGCCTGCTTGGTGTGAAAGAGTCTGCTGGGACAAATGACCTACACAGCAACTTGTATCAGTCCCCCAGATGTGTTCCTGGAAGCTCAGTGTTATGGATGCAGTGTGACATGCTGACTTAGGGAAGGCTGTCTGTCGTGGCTGCACCTTGCTGTGGCTAAGAAAAGGCTGTGTTTGTTTGAAGTGCTGTACTGGTCATGCTGGGAAGTGTACAGGCCACCATTAGTAGTAGAAATGTTGCACTAGAATGAAATTAGTTGGGAAATGTAATGCATAATTATTGGCAGGGAAAAGATGGTGACAGGGATGCTGGGACGTGCTTCACTGTGCACCGTGGTGGCCGCCCCTTGGTGCTTGGCGGTACCTTATAGGGCATCAAGGGGCAGTTATTGTAGTCTCATCTTACAGCAAAACAAGTAAAAGAAAAAAAATAGTAATAATAATAATAATATAAAAATTTTTTTTATCATTGTCTTGATGAGCATAAATCTTTCCCTGCCAATACATAAACAGCACATTTTTTCACTAAATTTCACCATTGTAGTACACATTTATACTAGTAATGATGACCTGTAGACTTTCCAGGCATGAAAACACTTGAAACACAACCATTTTGTTAGCTACAGCATAGAGCAGCCACCAGACAGCCTTCCCCCACGTCAGCATGTCACACACTGAATCTGTCAGTCTGCTTTCAAGAACACATGAGGGACTAACAGGAGTTGCCATGTACTTAATTTCCTGCAGATTCTTTCACACCAAGGAGTAGCAAGTTGGAAGTCTGTGATTGTAACTATCCTGCTCAATTTCAGCTTCTATTCTAATCTCTACTTAATCTCCATATAGTTCCATTTTGGCCATAAGTCACTGTTTACTTAATCAATCCCTCCTAAGACACTGCACTTTTTTCAGATTATAGAGCTGATAGGTCTCGGTAGGGGGTTGAGTGGTGGCTTGAGAGGGCCTTGGTGGGGGCTGACAGGGTTTGGTAGGGCTTGGCAGGGGTGACAGCAAAGGCTTCTGTTTAAAATCTCACATCTCAAGCCACCTCATTACTTGAGAGGTGACAAAGGGCTTGGCAGAGCTTGACAGGGATTGGTAGAGGTGACAGAGGCAGGCAGGAGTGACAGGGGATGACAAGGAACACCTCAAAATTAATGTACACGCATGTACGAGTACAGACCGACTGCCCCTCTAAAAATGCTTCAAACTTTCCTTGTTTTGTATAAGCTTGAGCACCTGGTACACTCACGGGCACACAGCACCCCCGGGCCGTCCACCAACACCTCAGGACTCGGGAAAGGGGCGGTCCCAGGCCGGGATGGAAATAAATAAATAAAAATAAAAGCTGGAACCGGCCTTACCTTTCTTGAGGGCGTCTTCTTTATGTCTGTACATATTTCCACGGTGGCACACGCTACTAGCCGCCCCCTGGACACGCCTCTCGCCACCTCACGCATGTACAGACCGACTGCCCCTCTCTGAAAAGCAACAAATTCAGCCCTATATCAAGTCTGACTCGTGCCTGTTTACATTTCTCTGGGTCTCTGTCAGGGCTCAGGCGTGTAGAATGAAAGAATGATAGAAAACGAAAGATTTTCAGGGGAAACTAGTTATAAGTCTATTATAAAATACCGTGATACAACCACTAATAATGTCTTAATAATGCACTTTTTCCTAACAGTATACTGAGGTCGACAAACTGAAAGGCTTTGGAGTAGTCAACAAAGACTGATTTCACTAATTAATTGCTTGGTATGTCAGTCACTTTGAATCGTCTTTTTGCCTTGTGACTAATTTTTAATGTCTCGGTTAGGTTAGGATAGGTTAGGTTAGGTTAGGTTAGGTTAGGTTAGGTTAGGTTAGGTCAGGTCAGGTTAGGTTAGGTTAGGTTAGGTTAGGTCAGGTTAGGTTAGGTTAGGTTAGGTTAGGTCAGGTCAGGTCAGGTTAGGTTAGGTTAGGTTAGGTTAGGTAAGGTTAGGTTAGGTTAGGTTAGGTTAAAAAAAAAAGAGATTTTTTTTCAGGTGAGGGCCAGTTAGGTTGTTTTTGTGGTACAGATTTAAGGTACAGTGACACATGGTACAGTGGCTTATGGTGAAGGTAGACAAGGCCTTCCTGCACCATTAGCACCATAGAGTACAGTGCTGTGGTACTGTAGCACTGAAATATTAAGCAAACACAAAAAAAAAAAGATATTTTTTTTCAGGTGAGGGCCAGTTAGGTTGTTTTTGTGGTACAGTTTTAAGGTACAGTGACGCATGGTACAGTCGCTTATGGTGAAGGTAGACAAGGCCTTCCTGCACCATTAGCATCATAGGGTACAGTGATGTGGTATTGTAGCACTGAAATATTAAGAACACGAAAAAAAAACGATATATTTTTTTTTAAGTGAGGGCCAGTTAGGTTAAGTTTTTGGGGTACAGTTTAAATGTACAGTGACGCATGGTATAGTGGCTTATGGTGCAGGTAGACAAGGCCTTCCTGCACCATTAGCACCACAGAGAGAGAGAGAGAGAGAGAGAGAGAGAGAGAGAGAGAGAGAGAGAGAGAGAGAGAGAGAGAGAGAGAGAGAGAGAGACTTAAGCAAACCTAACTAACTGAATTAATATAAACCTAACCTGATGGAAAGAAATAAAGAAAAAATAAAAGCTGCAACCGGCCTTACCTTTCTTGAGAAGCGTCTTTTTTATGTTTTTACATATTTCCCTGGTGGCAGACGCTACTAGCCGCCCCCTGGCGACACCCCTCGCCACCTCACACATGTACAGACCGACTGCCGCTTTAAAAAGCAACAAATTCACTCCTATATCAAGTCTGACTGGTGCGTTTGTTTACATTTCTCTGGGTCTCGGTCTGGACTCAGGCCTGCAGGATGGGAGAATGTTAGAAAACGAGAGATTTTCAGGCAAAACTAATATAAGTTAATGTTGTGATACAAAACTACAACCACTAATAATAATATACCTCATGTTTTAATAATGCCAAGACAATACAAGATAAACATTAATGACTTACAATGAAAAACAAGATGGAGATAGACAAATTAGGAAAGAAATAGGTTTCTATAGAGTATTACTGTGTGTGTGTGTGTGTGTGTGTGTGTGTGTGTGTGTGTGTGTGTGTGTGTCACTAATTTCTATCTCTTTCTCTCTCTCCTGAGAACTATTTCATATTGCTGTACATCAACATGAAATATCACCACACAAGCCTCTCTCTCTTTCTCTGCACCTCACAACACAACACAACACTTTATCACACTAATCAGTAAACAATACCAAAAGCTCCCCTTCTGCAGGCCTGACTCCTCCCTTTCATTCAGACCCTTTCTTTCCCTCTCTCTCAGCTTGCCCGCCTTCGTATCTGCGTCTATATTTACTCTTGATTCAAGTATACAACTCTACACCATACTGACCTATAGGTACAGTGCAAATAGCTTTTCTTCCTCCCTGTTTTTCCTGTCTCTCTGCCTGTCTGCCTCTTTCTCCCTCTCTACTGACTCATGGCTCAAAGATACAAGTCTAATTAAGCTTTGAACCTCTCTGTCTCTACAATATCATAAAACCTCAACACTCCAAACCAAACCAACCCTGCCAACACCTACCTGTCTCTCTGCCTCAGTCAGTCAGTCAGTCAGTCAGTCAGTCAGTCAGTCAGCCATTCAACCAGCCAGCTAGCCATTCAACCAACCAGCCAATCAATCAGTCACTCAGCTAGTCAGTCAGTCAGTCAGTCAGTCAGTCAGTCAGTCAGTCAGTCAGTCAGTCAGCCAGTCAGTCAGCCATTCAACCAGCCAGCTAGCCATTCAACCAACTAGCCAATCAATCAGTCACTCAGCTAGTCAGTCAGTCAGTCAGTCAGTCAGTCAGTCAGTCAGTCAGTCAGTCAGTCAGTCAGCCATTCAACCAGCCAGCTAGCCATTCAACCAACCAGCCAATCAATCAGTCACTCAGCTAGTCAGTTAGTCAGTCAGTCAGTCAGTCAGTCAGTCAGTCAGTCAGTCAGTCAGTCAGTCAGTCAGTCAGCCATTCAACCAGCCAGCTAGCCATTCAACCAACCAGCCAATCAATCAGTCACTCAGTTAGTCAGTCAGTCAGTCAGTCAGTCAGTCAGTCAGTCAGTCAGTCAGTCAGTCAGTCAGTCAGTCAGTTAGCCATTCAACCAGCCAGCTAGCCATTCAACCAACCAGCCAATAAATCAGTCACTCAGCTAGTCAGTCAGTCAGTCAGTCAGTCAGTCAGTCAGTCAGTCAGTCAGTCAGTCAGCCATTCAACCAGCCAGCTAGGCATTCAACCAACCAGCCAATCAATCAGTCACTCAGCTAGTCAGTCAGTCAGTCAGTCAGTCAGTCAGTCAGTCAGTCAGTCAGTCAGCCAGTCAGTCAGCCATTCAACCAGCCAGCTAGCCATTCAACCAACTAGCCAATCAATCAGTCACTCAGTCAGTCAGTCAGTCAGTCAGTCAGTCAGTCAGTCAGTCAGTCAGTCAGTCAGTCAGTCAGTCAGCCATTCAACCAGCCAGCTAGCCATTCAACCAACCAGCCAATCAATCAGTCACTCAGCTAGTCAGTTAGTCAGTCAGTCAGTCAGTCAGTCAGTCAGTCAGTCAGTCAGTCAGTCAGTCAGTCAGCCATTCAACCAGCCAGCTAGCCATTCAACCAACCAGCCAATCAATCAGTCACTCAGTTAGTCAGTCAGTCAGTCAGTCAGTCAGTCAGTCAGTCAGTCAGTCAGTCAGTTAGCCATTCAACCAGCCAGCTAGCCATTCAACCAACCAGCCAATCAATCAGTCACTCAGCTAGTCAGTCAGTCAGTCAGTCAGTCAGTCAGTCAGTCAGTCAGTCAGTCAGTCAGTCAGTCAGCCATTCAACCAGCCAGCTAGGCATTCAACCAACCAGCCAATCAATCAGTCACTCAGCTAGTCAGTCAGTCAGTCAGTCAGTCAGTCAGTCAGTCAGTTAGTCAGTCAGTCAGCCAGTCAGTCAGCCATTCAACCAGCCAGCTAGCCATTCAACCAACTAGCCAATCAATCAGTCACTCAGCTAGTCAGTCAGTCAGTCAGTCAGTCAGTCAGTCAGTCAGTCAGTCAGTCAGTCAGTCAGTCAGTCAGTCAGCCATTCAACCAACCAGCCAATCAATCAGTCACTCAGCTAGTCAGTTAGTCAGTCAGTCAGTCAGTAAGTCAGTCAGTCAGTCAGTCAGTCAGCCATTCAACCAGCCAGCTAGCCATTCAACCAACCAGCCAATCAATCAGTCACTCAGTTAGTCAGTCAGTCAGTCAGTCAGTCAGTCAGTCAGTCAGTCAGTCAGTTAGCCATTCAACCAGCCAGCTAGCCATTCGACAAACCAGCCAATCAATCAGTCACTCAGCTAGTCAGTCAGTCAGTTAGTCAGTCAGTCAGTCAGTCAGTCAGTCAGTCAGTCAGTCAGTCAGTCAGTCAGTCAGCCATTCAACCAGCCAGCTAGGCATTCAACCAACCAGCCAATCAATCAGTCACTCAGCTAGTCAGTCAGTCAGTCAGTCAGTCAGTCAGTCAGTCAGCCATTCAACCAACCAGCTAGCCACCCAACTAGCTAACCAGCCAGTCAATCAGTCACTCAGCCAGCCAGTCAGTCAGTCAGTCAGTTAGTAAGCCAGCCAGCAAGCCAGCCAGCCAGCCAGTCAGTCAGTCAGTCAGTCAGTCACTCAGCCAGCGAGTCAGCCGGCCAGCCAGTCAGTTAGTTCTGTGGGCCTGTGTATGGTTCTGGTGGGCGTCTGTTTGGTTTGTGTTAGGTTCAGCTAGCCCTCTGTTTGGTCTGTGTTTGGTCTCTGGGCCATAGATGCAGCAAGACCGGTTCAAAATTCCAAGCACTGACGCACTGCACAGACTACCACCTCATGCCTGCTTGGTGTGAAAGAGTCTGCTGGGACAAATGACCTACACAGCAACTTGTATCAGTCCCCCAGATGTGTTCCTGGAAGCTCAGTGTTATGGATGCAGTGTGACATGCTGACTTAGGGAAGGCTGTCTGTCGTGGCTGCACCTTGCTGTGGCTAAGAAAAGGCTGTGTTTGTTTGAAGTGCTGTACTGGTCATGCTGGGAAGTGTACAGGCCACCATTAGTAGTAGAAATGTTGCACTAGAATGAAATTAGTTGGGAAATGTAATGCATAATTATTGGCAGGGAAAAGATGGTGACAGGGATGCTGGGACGTGCTTCACTGTGCACCGTGGTGGCCGCCCCTTGGTGCTTGGCGGTACCTTATAGGGCATCAAGGGGCAGTTATTGTAGTCTCATCTTACAGCAAAACAAGTAAAAGAAAAAAAATAGTAATAATAATAATAATATAAAAATTTTTTTTATCATTGTCTTGATGAGCATAAATCTTTCCCTGCCAATACATAAACAGCACATTTTTTCACTAAATTTCACCATTGTAGTACACATTTATACTAGTAATGATGACCTGTAGACTTTCCAGGCATGAAAACACTTGAAACACAACCATTTTGTTAGCTACAGCATAGAGCAGCCACCAGACAGCCTTCCCCCACGTCAGCATGTCACACACTGAATCTGTCAGTCTGCTTTCAAGAACACATGAGGGACTAACAGGAGTTGCCATGTACTTAATTTCCTGCAGATTCTTTCACACCAAGGAGTAGCAAGTTGGAAGTCTGTGATTGTAACTATCCTGCTCAATTTCAGCTTCTATTCTAATCTCTACTTAATCTCCATATAGTTCCATTTTGGCCATAAGTCACTGTTTACTTAATCAATCCCTCCTAAGACACTGCACTTTTTTCAGATTATAGAGCTGATAGGTCTCGGTAGGGGGTTGAGTGGTGGCTTGAGAGGGCCTTGGTGGGGGCTGACAGGGTTTGGTAGGGCTTGGCAGGGGTGACAGCAAAGGCTTCTGTTTAAAATCTCACATCTCAAGCCACCTCATTACTTGAGAGGTGACAAAGGGCTTGGCAGAGCTTGACAGGGATTGGTAGAGGTGACAGAGGCAGGCAGGAGTGACAGGGGATGACAAGGAACACCTCAAAATTAATGTACACGCATGTACGAGTACAGACCGACTGCCCCTCTAAAAATGCTTCAAACTTTCCTTGTTTTGTATAAGCTTGAGCACCTGGTACACTCACGGGCACACAGCACCCCCGGGCCGTCCACCAACACCTCAGGACTCGGGAAAGGGGCGGTCCCAGGCCGGGATGGAAATAAATAAATAAAAATAAAAGCTGGAACCGGCCTTACCTTTCTTGAGGGCGTCTTCTTTATGTCTGTACATATTTCCACGGTGGCACACGCTACTAGCCGCCCCCTGGACACGCCTCTCGCCACCTCACGCATGTACAGACCGACTGCCCCTCTCTGAAAAGCAACAAATTCAGCCCTATATCAAGTCTGACTCGTGCCTGTTTACATTTCTCTGGGTCTCTGTCAGG
>NC_087190.1:0-20000 GCF_035594125.1 Scylla paramamosain | reverse complement strand
CAGTCTGCTTTCAAGAACACATGAGGGACTAACAGGAGTTGCCATGTACTTAATTTCCTGCAGATTCTTTCACACCAAGGAGTAGCAAGTTGGAAGTCTGTGATTGTAACTATCCTGCTCAATTTCAGCTTCTATTCTAATCTCTACTTAATCTCCATATAGTTCCATTTTGGCCATAAGTCACTGTTTACTTAATCAATCCCTCCTAAGACACTGCACTTTTTTCAGATTATAGAGCTGATAGGTCTCGGTAGGGGGTTGAGTGGTGGCTTGAGAGGGCCTTGGTGGGGGCTGACAGGGTTTGGTAGGGCTTGGCAGGGGTGACAGCAAAGGCTTCTGTTTAAAATCTCACATCTCAAGCCACCTCATTACTTGAGAGGTGACAAAGGGCTTGGCAGAGCTTGACAGGGATTGGTAGAGGTGACAGAGGCAGGCAGGAGTGACAGGGGATGACAAGGAACACCTCAAAATTAATGTACACGCATGTACGAGTACAGACCGACTGCCCCTCTAAAAATGCTTCAAACTTTCCTTGTTTTGTATATGCTTGAGCACCTGGTACACTCACGGGCACACAGCACCCCCGGGCCGTCCCCCAACACCTCAGGACTCGGGAAAGGGGCGGTCCCAGGCCGGGATGGAAATAAATAAATAAAAATAAAAGCTGGAACCGGCCTTACCTTTCTTGAGGGCGTCTTCTTTATGTCTGTACATATTTCCACGGTGGCACACGCTACTAGCCGCCCCCTGGACACGCCTCTCGCCACCTCACGCATGTACAGACCGACTGCCCCTCTCTGAAAAGCAACAAATTCAGCCCTATATCAAGTCTGACTCGTGCCTGTTTACATTTCTCTGGGTCTCTGTCAGGGCTCAGGCGTGTAGAATGAAAGAATGATAGAAAACGAAAGATTTTCAGGGGAAACTAGTTATAAGTCTATTATAAAATACCGTGATACAACCACTAATAATGTCTTAATAATGCACTTTTTCCTAACAGTATACTGAGGTCGACAAACTGAAAGGCTTTGGAGTAGTCAACAAAGACTGATTTCACTAATTAATTGCTTGGTATGTCAGTCACTTTGAATCGTCTTTTTGCCTTGTGACTAATTTTTAATGTCTCGGTTAGGTTAGGATAGGTTAGGTTAGGTTAGGTTAGGTTAGGTTAGGTTAGGTTAGGTTAGGTCAGGTCAGGTTAGGTTAGGTTAGGTTAGGTTAGGTCAGGTTAGGTTAGGTTAGGTTAGGTTAGGTCAGGTCAGGTCAGGTTAGGTTAGGTTAGGTTAGGTTAGGTAAGGTTAGGTTAGGTTAGGTTAGGTTAAAAAAAAAAGAGATTTTTTTTCAGGTGAGGGCCAGTTAGGTTGTTTTTGTGGTACAGATTTAAGGTACAGTGACACATGGTACAGTGGCTTATGGTGAAGGTAGACAAGGCCTTCCTGCACCATTAGCACCATAGAGTACAGTGCTGTGGTACTGTAGCACTGAAATATTAAGCAAACACAAAAAAAAAAAGATATTTTTTTTCAGGTGAGGGCCAGTTAGGTTGTTTTTGTGGTACAGTTTTAAGGTACAGTGACGCATGGTACAGTCGCTTATGGTGAAGGTAGACAAGGCCTTCCTGCACCATTAGCATCATAGGGTACAGTGATGTGGTATTGTAGCACTGAAATATTAAGAACACGAAAAAAAAACGATATATTTTTTTTTAAGTGAGGGCCAGTTAGGTTAAGTTTTTGGGGTACAGTTTAAATGTACAGTGACGCATGGTATAGTGGCTTATGGTGCAGGTAGACAAGGCCTTCCTGCACCATTAGCACCACAGAGAGAGAGAGAGAGAGAGAGAGAGAGAGAGAGAGAGAGAGAGAGAGAGAGAGAGAGAGAGAGAGAGAGAGAGAGAGACTTAAGCAAACCTAACTAACTGAATTAATATAAACCTAACCTGATGGAAAGAAATAAAGAAAAAATAAAAGCTGCAACCGGCCTTACCTTTCTTGAGAAGCGTCTTTTTTATGTTTTTACATATTTCCCTGGTGGCAGACGCTACTAGCCGCCCCCTGGCGACACCCCTCGCCACCTCACACATGTACAGACCGACTGCCGCTTTAAAAAGCAACAAATTCACTCCTATATCAAGTCTGACTGGTGCGTTTGTTTACATTTCTCTGGGTCTCGGTCTGGACTCAGGCCTGCAGGATGGGAGAATGTTAGAAAACGAGAGATTTTCAGGCAAAACTAATATAAGTTAATGTTGTGATACAAAACTACAACCACTAATAATAATATACCTCATGTTTTAATAATGCCAAGACAATACAAGATAAACATTAATGACTTACAATGAAAAACAAGATGGAGATAGACAAATTAGGAAAGAAATAGGTTTCTATAGAGTATTACTGTGTGTGTGTGTGTGTGTGTGTGTGTGTGTGTGTGTGTGTGTGTGTGTGTCACTAATTTCTATCTCTTTCTCTCTCTCCTGAGAACTATTTCATATTGCTGTACATCAACATGAAATATCACCACACAAGCCTCTCTCTCTTTCTCTGCACCTCACAACACAACACAACACTTTATCACACTAATCAGTAAACAATACCAAAAGCTCCCCTTCTGCAGGCCTGACTCCTCCCTTTCATTCAGACCCTTTCTTTCCCTCTCTCTCAGCTTGCCCGCCTTCGTATCTGCGTCTATATTTACTCTTGATTCAAGTATACAACTCTACACCATACTGACCTATAGGTACAGTGCAAATAGCTTTTCTTCCTCCCTGTTTTTCCTGTCTCTCTGCCTGTCTGCCTCTTTCTCCCTCTCTACTGACTCATGGCTCAAAGATACAAGTCTAATTAAGCTTTGAACCTCTCTGTCTCTACAATATCATAAAACCTCAACACTCCAAACCAAACCAACCCTGCCAACACCTACCTGTCTCTCTGCCTCAGTCAGTCAGTCAGTCAGTCAGTCAGTCAGTCAGTCAGCCATTCAACCAGCCAGCTAGCCATTCAACCAACCAGCCAATCAATCAGTCACTCAGCTAGTCAGTCAGTCAGTCAGTCAGTCAGTCAGTCAGTCAGTCAGTCAGTCAGTCAGCCAGTCAGTCAGCCATTCAACCAGCCAGCTAGCCATTCAACCAACTAGCCAATCAATCAGTCACTCAGCTAGTCAGTCAGTCAGTCAGTCAGTCAGTCAGTCAGTCAGTCAGTCAGTCAGTCAGTCAGCCATTCAACCAGCCAGCTAGCCATTCAACCAACCAGCCAATCAATCAGTCACTCAGCTAGTCAGTTAGTCAGTCAGTCAGTCAGTCAGTCAGTCAGTCAGTCAGTCAGTCAGTCAGCCATTCAACCAGCCAGCTAGCCATTCAACCAACCAGCCAATCAATCAGTCACTCAGTTAGTCAGTCAGTCAGTCAGTCAGTCAGTCAGTCAGTCAGTCAGTCAGTCAGTCAGTCAGTCAGTTAGCCATTCAACCAGCCAGCTAGCCATTCAACCAACCAGCCAATAAATCAGTCACTCAGCTAGTCAGTCAGTCAGTCAGTCAGTCAGTCAGTCAGTCAGTCAGTCAGTCAGTCAGCCATTCAACCAGCCAGCTAGGCATTCAACCAACCAGCCAATCAATCAGTCACTCAGCTAGTCAGTCAGTCAGTCAGTCAGTCAGTCAGTCAGTCAGTCAGTCAGTCAGCCAGTCAGTCAGCCATTCAACCAGCCAGCTAGCCATTCAACCAACTAGCCAATCAATCAGTCACTCAGTCAGTCAGTCAGTCAGTCAGTCAGTCAGTCAGTCAGTCAGTCAGTCAGTCAGTCAGTCAGTCAGCCATTCAACCAGCCAGCTAGCCATTCAACCAACCAGCCAATCAATCAGTCACTCAGCTAGTCAGTTAGTCAGTCAGTCAGTCAGTCAGTCAGTCAGTCAGTCAGTCAGTCAGTCAGTCAGTCAGCCATTCAACCAGCCAGCTAGCCATTCAACCAACCAGCCAATCAATCAGTCACTCAGTTAGTCAGTCAGTCAGTCAGTCAGTCAGTCAGTCAGTCAGTCAGTCAGTCAGTTAGCCATTCAACCAGCCAGCTAGCCATTCAACCAACCAGCCAATCAATCAGTCACTCAGCTAGTCAGTCAGTCAGTCAGTCAGTCAGTCAGTCAGTCAGTCAGTCAGTCAGTCAGTCAGTCAGCCATTCAACCAGCCAGCTAGGCATTCAACCAACCAGCCAATCAATCAGTCACTCAGCTAGTCAGTCAGTCAGTCAGTCAGTCAGTCAGTCAGTCAGTTAGTCAGTCAGTCAGCCAGTCAGTCAGCCATTCAACCAGCCAGCTAGCCATTCAACCAACTAGCCAATCAATCAGTCACTCAGCTAGTCAGTCAGTCAGTCAGTCAGTCAGTCAGTCAGTCAGTCAGTCAGTCAGTCAGTCAGTCAGTCAGTCAGCCATTCAACCAACCAGCCAATCAATCAGTCACTCAGCTAGTCAGTTAGTCAGTCAGTCAGTCAGTAAGTCAGTCAGTCAGTCAGTCAGTCAGCCATTCAACCAGCCAGCTAGCCATTCAACCAACCAGCCAATCAATCAGTCACTCAGTTAGTCAGTCAGTCAGTCAGTCAGTCAGTCAGTCAGTCAGTCAGTCAGTTAGCCATTCAACCAGCCAGCTAGCCATTCGACAAACCAGCCAATCAATCAGTCACTCAGCTAGTCAGTCAGTCAGTTAGTCAGTCAGTCAGTCAGTCAGTCAGTCAGTCAGTCAGTCAGTCAGTCAGTCAGTCAGCCATTCAACCAGCCAGCTAGGCATTCAACCAACCAGCCAATCAATCAGTCACTCAGCTAGTCAGTCAGTCAGTCAGTCAGTCAGTCAGTCAGTCAGCCATTCAACCAACCAGCTAGCCACCCAACTAGCTAACCAGCCAGTCAATCAGTCACTCAGCCAGCCAGTCAGTCAGTCAGTCAGTTAGTAAGCCAGCCAGCAAGCCAGCCAGCCAGCCAGTCAGTCAGTCAGTCAGTCAGTCACTCAGCCAGCGAGTCAGCCGGCCAGCCAGTCAGTTAGTTCTGTGGGCCTGTGTATGGTTCTGGTGGGCGTCTGTTTGGTTTGTGTTAGGTTCAGCTAGCCCTCTGTTTGGTCTGTGTTTGGTCTCTGGGCCATAGATGCAGCAAGACCGGTTCAAAATTCCAAGCACTGACGCACTGCACAGACTACCACCTCATGCCTGCTTGGTGTGAAAGAGTCTGCTGGGACAAATGACCTACACAGCAACTTGTATCAGTCCCCCAGATGTGTTCCTGGAAGCTCAGTGTTATGGATGCAGTGTGACATGCTGACTTAGGGAAGGCTGTCTGTCGTGGCTGCACCTTGCTGTGGCTAAGAAAAGGCTGTGTTTGTTTGAAGTGCTGTACTGGTCATGCTGGGAAGTGTACAGGCCACCATTAGTAGTAGAAATGTTGCACTAGAATGAAATTAGTTGGGAAATGTAATGCATAATTATTGGCAGGGAAAAGATGGTGACAGGGATGCTGGGACGTGCTTCACTGTGCACCGTGGTGGCCGCCCCTTGGTGCTTGGCGGTACCTTATAGGGCATCAAGGGGCAGTTATTGTAGTCTCATCTTACAGCAAAACAAGTAAAAGAAAAAAAATAGTAATAATAATAATAATATAAAAATTTTTTTTATCATTGTCTTGATGAGCATAAATCTTTCCCTGCCAATACATAAACAGCACATTTTTTCACTAAATTTCACCATTGTAGTACACATTTATACTAGTAATGATGACCTGTAGACTTTCCAGGCATGAAAACACTTGAAACACAACCATTTTGTTAGCTACAGCATAGAGCAGCCACCAGACAGCCTTCCCCCACGTCAGCATGTCACACACTGAATCTGTCAGTCTGCTTTCAAGAACACATGAGGGACTAACAGGAGTTGCCATGTACTTAATTTCCTGCAGATTCTTTCACACCAAGGAGTAGCAAGTTGGAAGTCTGTGATTGTAACTATCCTGCTCAATTTCAGCTTCTATTCTAATCTCTACTTAATCTCCATATAGTTCCATTTTGGCCATAAGTCACTGTTTACTTAATCAATCCCTCCTAAGACACTGCACTTTTTTCAGATTATAGAGCTGATAGGTCTCGGTAGGGGGTTGAGTGGTGGCTTGAGAGGGCCTTGGTGGGGGCTGACAGGGTTTGGTAGGGCTTGGCAGGGGTGACAGCAAAGGCTTCTGTTTAAAATCTCACATCTCAAGCCACCTCATTACTTGAGAGGTGACAAAGGGCTTGGCAGAGCTTGACAGGGATTGGTAGAGGTGACAGAGGCAGGCAGGAGTGACAGGGGATGACAAGGAACACCTCAAAATTAATGTACACGCATGTACGAGTACAGACCGACTGCCCCTCTAAAAATGCTTCAAACTTTCCTTGTTTTGTATAAGCTTGAGCACCTGGTACACTCACGGGCACACAGCACCCCCGGGCCGTCCACCAACACCTCAGGACTCGGGAAAGGGGCGGTCCCAGGCCGGGATGGAAATAAATAAATAAAAATAAAAGCTGGAACCGGCCTTACCTTTCTTGAGGGCGTCTTCTTTATGTCTGTACATATTTCCACGGTGGCACACGCTACTAGCCGCCCCCTGGACACGCCTCTCGCCACCTCACGCATGTACAGACCGACTGCCCCTCTCTGAAAAGCAACAAATTCAGCCCTATATCAAGTCTGACTCGTGCCTGTTTACATTTCTCTGGGTCTCTGTCAGGGCTCAGGCGTGTAGAATGAAAGAATGATAGAAAACGAAAGATTTTCAGGGGAAACTAGTTATAAGTCTATTATAAAATACCGTGATACAACCACTAATAATGTCTTAATAATGCACTTTTTCCTAACAGTATACTGAGGTCGACAAACTGAAAGGCTTTGGAGTAGTCAACAAAGACTGATTTCACTAATTAATTGCTTGGTATGTCAGTCACTTTGAATCGTCTTTTTGCCTTGTGACTAATTTTTAATGTCTCGGTTAGGTTAGGATAGGTTAGGTTAGGTTAGGTTAGGTTAGGTTAGGTTAGGTTAGGTTAGGTCAGGTCAGGTTAGGTTAGGTTAGGTTAGGTTAGGTCAGGTTAGGTTAGGTTAGGTTAGGTTAGGTCAGGTCAGGTCAGGTTAGGTTAGGTTAGGTTAGGTTAGGTAAGGTTAGGTTAGGTTAGGTTAGGTTAAAAAAAAAAGAGATTTTTTTTCAGGTGAGGGCCAGTTAGGTTGTTTTTGTGGTACAGATTTAAGGTACAGTGACACATGGTACAGTGGCTTATGGTGAAGGTAGACAAGGCCTTCCTGCACCATTAGCACCATAGAGTACAGTGCTGTGGTACTGTAGCACTGAAATATTAAGCAAACACAAAAAAAAAAAGATATTTTTTTTCAGGTGAGGGCCAGTTAGGTTGTTTTTGTGGTACAGTTTTAAGGTACAGTGACGCATGGTACAGTCGCTTATGGTGAAGGTAGACAAGGCCTTCCTGCACCATTAGCATCATAGGGTACAGTGATGTGGTATTGTAGCACTGAAATATTAAGAACACGAAAAAAAAACGATATATTTTTTTTTAAGTGAGGGCCAGTTAGGTTAAGTTTTTGGGGTACAGTTTAAATGTACAGTGACGCATGGTATAGTGGCTTATGGTGCAGGTAGACAAGGCCTTCCTGCACCATTAGCACCACACAGAGAGAGAGAGAGAGAGAGAGAGAGAGAGAGAGAGAGAGAGAGAGAGAGAGAGAGAGAGAGAGAGAGAGAGAGAGAGAGAGAGAGAGAGAGAGAGAGAGAGAGAGACTTAAGCAAACCTAACTAACTGAATTAATATAAACCTAACCTGATGGAAAGAAATAAAGAAAAAATAAAAGCTGCAACCGGCCTTACCTTTCTTGAGAAGCGTCTTTTTTATGTTTTTACATATTTCCCTGGTGGCAGACGCTACTAGCCGCCCCCTGGCGACACCCCTCGCCACCTCACACATGTACAGACCGACTGCCGCTTTAAAAAGCAACAAATTCACTCCTATATCAAGTCTGACTGGTGCGTTTGTTTACATTTCTCTGGGTCTCGGTCTGGACTCAGGCCTGCAGGATGGGAGAATGTTAGAAAACGAGAGATTTTCAGGCAAAACTAATATAAGTTAATGTTGTGATACAAAACTACAACCACTAATAATAATATACCTCATGTTTTAATAATGCCAAGACAATACAAGATAAACATTAATGACTTACAATGAAAAACAAGATGGAGATAGACAAATTAGGAAAGAAATAGGTTTCTATAGAGTATTACTGTGTGTGTGTGTGTGTGTGTGTGTGTGTGTGTGTGTGTGTGTGTGTGTCACTAATTTCTATCTCTTTCTCTCTCTCCTGAGAACTATTTCATATTGCTGTACATCAACATGAAATATCACCACACAAGCCTCTCTCTCTTTCTCTGCACCTCACAACACAACACAACACTTTATCACACTAATCAGTAAACAATACCAAAAGCTCCCCTTCTGCAGGCCTGACTCCTCCCTTTCATTCAGACCCTTTCTTTCCCTCTCTCTCAGCTTGCCCGCCTTCGTATCTGCGTCTATATTTACTCTTGATTCAAGTATACAACTCTACACCATACTGACCTATAGGTACAGTGCAAATAGCTTTTCTTCCTCCCTGTTTTTCCTGTCTCTCTGCCTGTCTGCCTCTTTCTCCCTCTCTACTGACTCATGGCTCAAAGATACAAGTCTAATTAAGCTTTGAACCTCTCTGTCTCTACAATATCATAAAACCTCAACACTCCAAACCAAACCAACCCTGCCAACACCTACCTGTCTCTCTGCCTCAGTCAGTCAGTCAGTCAGTCAGTCAGTCAGTCAGTCAGCCATTCAACCAGCCAGCTAGCCATTCAACCAACCAGCCAATCAATCAGTCACTCAGCTAGTCAGTCAGTCAGTCAGTCAGTCAGTCAGTCAGTCAGTCAGTCAGTCAGTCAGCCAGTCAGTCAGCCATTCAACCAGCCAGCTAGCCATTCAACCAACTAGCCAATCAATCAGTCACTCAGCTAGTCAGTCAGTCAGTCAGTCAGTCAGTCAGTCAGTCAGTCAGTCAGTCAGTCAGTCAGCCATTCAACCAGCCAGCTAGCCATTCAACCAACCAGCCAATCAATCAGTCACTCAGCTAGTCAGTTAGTCAGTCAGTCAGTCAGTCAGTCAGTCAGTCAGTCTGTCAGTCAGTCAGCCATTCAACCAGCCAGCTAGCCATTCAACCAACCAGCCAATCAATCAGTCACTCAGTTAGTCAGTCAGTCAGTCAGTCAGTCAGTCAGTCAGTCAGTCAGTCAGTCAGTCAGTCAGTCAGTCAGTTAGCCATTCAACCAGCCAGCTAGCCATTCAACCAACCAGCCAATAAATCAGTCACTCAGCTAGTCAGACAGTCAGTCAGTCAGTCAGTCAGTCAGTCAGTCAGTCAGTCAGTCAGCCATTCAACCAGCCAGCTAGGCATTCAACCAACCAGCCAATCAATCAGTCACTCAGCTAGTCAGTCAGTCAGTCAGTCAGTCAGTCAGTCAGTCAGTCAGTCAGTCAGTCAGCCAGTCAGTCAGCCATTCAACCAGCCAGCTAGCCATTCAACCAACTAGCCAATCAATCAGTCAGTCAGTCAGTCAGTCAGTCAGTCAGTCAGTCAGTCAGTCAGTCAGTCAGTCAGTCAGTCAGCCATTCAACCAGCCAGCTAGCCATTCAACCAACCAGCCAATCAATCAGTCACTCAGCTAGTCAGTTAGTCAGTCAGTCAGTCAGTCAGTCAGTCAGTCAGTCAGTCAGTCAGTCAGTCAGTCAGTCAGTCAGCCATTCAACCAGCCAGCTAGCCATTCAACCAACCAGCCAATCAATCAGTCACTCAGTTAGTCAGTCAGTCAGTCAGTCAGTCAGTCAGTCAGTCAGTCAGTTAGCCATTCAACCAGCCAGCTAGCCATTCAACCAACCAGCCAATCAATCAGTCACTCAGCTAGTCAGTCAGTCAGTCAGTCAGTCAGTCAGTCAGTCAGTCAGTCAGTCAGTCAGTCAGCCATTCAACCAGCCAGCTAGGCATGCAACCAACCAGCCAATCAATCAGTCACTCAGCTAGTCAGTCAGTCAGTCAGTCAGTCAGTCAGTCAGTCAGTTAGTCAGTCAGTCAGCCAGTCAGTCAGCCATTCAACCAGCCAGCTAGCCATTCAACCAACTAGCCAATCAATCAGTCACTCAGCTAGTCAGTCAGTCAGTCAGTCAGTCAGTCAGTCAGTCAGTCAGTCAGTCAGTCAGTCAGTCAGCCATTCAACCAACCAGCCAATCAATCAGTCACTCAGCTAGTCAGTTAGTCAGTCAGTCAGTCAGTAAGTCAGTCAGTCAGTCAGTCAGTCAGCCATTCAACCAGCCAGCTAGCCATTCAACCAACCAGCCAATCAATCAGTCACTCAGTTAGTCAGTCAGTCAGTCAGTCAGTCAGTCAGTCAGTCAGTCAGTCAGTTAGCCATTCAACCAGCCAGCTAGCCATTCGACAAACCAGCCAATCAATCAGTCACTCAGCTAGTCAGTCAGTCAGTTAGTCAGTCAGTCAGTCAGTCAGTCAGTCAGTCAGTCAGTCAGTCAGTCAGTCAGTCAGCCATTCAACCAGCCAGCTAGGCATTCAACCAACCAGCCAATCAATCAGTCACTCAGCTAGTCAGTCAGTCAGTCAGTCAGTCAGTCAGTCAGTCAGTCAGCCATTCAACCAACCAGCTAGCCACCCAACTAGCTAACCAGCCAGTCAATCAGTCACTCAGCCAGCCAGTCAGTCAGTCAGTCAGTTAGTAAGCCAGCCAGCAAGCCAGCCAGCCAGCCAGTCAGTCAGTCAGTCAGTCAGTCACTCAGCCAGCGAGTCAGCCGGCCAGCCAGTCAGTTAGTTCTGTGGGCCTGTGTATGGTTCTGGTGGGCGTCTGTTTGGTTTGTGTTAGGTTCAGCTAGCCCTCTGTTTGGTCTGTGTTTGGTCTCTGGGCCATAGATGCAGCAAGACCGGTTCAAAATTCCAAGCACTGACGCACTGCACAGACTACCACCTCATGCCTGCTTGGTGTGAAAGAGTCTGCTGGGACAAATGACCTACACAGCAACTTGTATCAGTCCCCCAGATGTGTTCCTGGAAGCTCAGTGTTATGGATGCAGTGTGACATGCTGACTTAGGGAAGGCTGTCTGTCGTGGCTGCACCTTGCTGTGGCTAAGAAAAGGCTGTGTTTGTTTGAAGTGCTGTACTGGTCATGCTGGGAAGTGTACAGGTCACCATTAGTAGTAGAAATGTTGCACTAGAATGAAATTAGTTGGGAAATGTAATGCATAATTATTGGCAGGGAAAAGATGGTGACAGGGATGCTGGGACGTGCTTCACTGTGCACCGTGGTGGCCGCCCCTTGGTGCTTGGCGGTACCTTATAGGGCATCAAGGGGCAGTTATTGTAGTCTCATCTTACAGCAAAACAAGTAAAAGAAAAAAAATAGTAATAATAATAATAATATAAAAATTTTTTTATCATTGTCTTGATGAGCACAAATCTTTCCCTGCCAATACATAAACAGCACATTTTTTCACTAAATTTCACCATTGTAGTACACATTTATACTAGTAATGATGACCTGTAGACTTTCCAGGCATGACAACACTTGAAACACAACCATTTTGTTAGCTACAGCATAGAGCAGCCACCAGACAGCCTTCCCCCACGTCAGCATGTCACACACTGAATCTGTCAGTCTGCTTTCAAGAACACATGAGGGACTAACAGGAGTTGCCATGTACTTAATTTCCTGCAGATTCTTTCACACCAAGGAGTAGCAAGTTGGAAGTCTGTGATTGTAACTATCCTGCTCAATTTCAGCTTCTATTCTAATCTCTACTTAATCTCCATATAGTTCCATTTTGGCCATAAGTCACTGTTTACTTAATCAATCCCTCCTAAGACACTGCACTTTTTTCAGATTATAGAGCTGATAGGTCTCGGTAGGGGGTTGAGTGGTGGCTTGAGAGGGCCTTGGTGGGGGCTGACAGGGTTTGGTAGGGCTTGGCAGGGGTGACAGCAAAGGCTTCTGTTTAAAATCTCACATCTCAAGCCACCTCATTACTTGAGAGGTGACAAAGGGCTTGGCAGAGCTTGACAGGGATTGGTAGAGGTGACAGAGGCAGGCAGGAGTGACAGGGGATGACAAGGAACACCTCAAAATTAATGTACACGCATGTACGAGTACAGACCGACTGCCCCTCTAAAAATGCTTCAAACTTTCCTTGTTTTGTATATGCTTGAGCACCTGGTACACTCACGGGCACACAGCACCCCCGGGCCGTCCCCCAACACCTCAGGACTCGGGAAAGGGGCGGTCCCAGGCCGGGATGGAAATAAATAAATAAAAATAAAAGCTGGAACCGGCCTTACCTTTCTTGAGGGCGTCTTCTTTATGTCTGTACATATTTCCACGGTGGCACACGCTACTAGCCGCCCCCTGGACACGCCTCTCGCCACCTCACGCATGTACAGACCGACTGCCCCTCTCTGAAAAGCAACAAATTCAGCCCTATATCAAGTCTGACTCGTGCCTGTTTACATTTCTCTGGGTCTCTGTCAGGGCTCAGGCGTGTAGAATGAAAGAATGATAGAAAACGAAAGATTTTCAGGGGAAACTAGTTATAAGTCTATTATAAAATACCGTGATACAACCACTAATAATGTCTTAATAATGCACTTTTTCCTAACAGTATACTGAGGTCGACAAACTGAAAGGCTTTGGAGTAGTCAACAAAGACTGATTTCACTAATTAATTGCTTGGTATGTCAGTCACTTTGAATCGTCTTTTTGCCTTGTGACTAATTTTTAATGTCTCGGTTAGGTTAGGATAGGTTAGGTTAGGTTAGGTTAGGTTAGGTTAGGTTAGGTTAGGTTAGGTCAGGTCAGGTCAGGTCAGGTTAGGTTAGGTTAGGTTAGGTCAGGTTAGGTTAGGTTAGGTTAGGTTAGGTCAGGTCAGGTCAGGTTAGGTTAGGTTAGGTTAGGTTAGGTAAGGTTAGGTTAGGTTAGGTTAGGTTAAAAAAAAAAGAGATTTTTTTTCAGGTGAGGGCCAGTTAGGTTGTTTTTGTGGTACAGATTTAAGGTACAGTGACACATGGTACAGTGGCTTATGGTGAAGGTAGACAAGGCCTTCCTGCACCATTAGCACCATAGAGTACAGTGCTGTGGTACTGTAGCACTGAAATATTAAGCAAACACAAAAAAAAAAAGATATTTTTTTTCAGGTGAGGGCCAGTTAGGTTGTTTTTGTGGTACAGTTTTAAGGTACAGTGACGCATGGTACAGTCGCTTATGGTGAAGGTAGACAAGGCCTTCCTGCACCATTAGCATCATAGGGTACAGTGATGTGGTATTGTAGCACTGAAATATTAAGAACACGAAAAAAAAACGATATATTTTTTTTTAAGTGAGGGCCAGTTAGGTTAAGTTTTTGGGGTACAGTTTAAATGTACAGTGACGCATGGTATAGTGGCTTATGGTGCAGGTAGACAAGGCCTTCCTGCACCATTAGCACCACAGAGAGAGAGAGAGAGAGAGAGAGAGAGAGAGAGAGAGAGAGAGAGAGAGAGAGAGAGAGAGAGAGAGAGAGAGAGACTTAAGCAAACCTAACTAACTGAATTAATATAAACCTAACCTGATGGAAAGAAATAAAGAAAAAATAAAAGCTGCAACCGGCCTTACCTTTCTTGAGAAGCGTCTTTTTTATGTTTTTACATATTTCCCTGGTGGCAGACGCTACTAGCCGCCCCCTGGCGACACCCCTCGCCACCTCACACATGTACAGACCGACTGCCGCTTTAAAAAGCAACAAATTCACTCCTATATCAAGTCTGACTGGTGCGTTTGTTTACATTTCTCTGGGTCTCGGTCTGGACTCAGGCCTGCAGGATGGGAGAATGTTAGAAAACGAGAGATTTTCAGGCAAAACTAATATAAGTTAATGTTGTGATACAAAACTACAACCACTAATAATAATATACCTCATGTTTTAATAATGCCAAGACAATACAAGATAAACATTAATGACTTACAATGAAAAACAAGATGGAGATAGACAAATTAGGAAAGAAATAGGTTTCTATAGAGTATTACTGTGTGTGTGTGTGTGTGTGTGTGTGTGTGTGTGTGTGTGTGTGTGTGTCACTAATTTCTATCTCTTTCTCTCTCTCCTGAGAACTATTTCATATTGCTGTACATCAACATGAAATATCACCACACAAGCCTCTCTCTCTTTCTCTGCACCTCACAACACAACACAACACTTTATCACACTAATCAGTAAACAATACCAAAAGCTCCCCTTCTGCAGGCCTGACTCCTCCCTTTCATTCAGACCCTTTCTTTCCCTCTCTCTCAGCTTGCCCGCCTTCGTATCTGCGTCTATATTTACTCTTGATTCAAGTATACAACTCTACACCATACTGACCTATAGGTACAGTGCAAATAGCTTTTCTTCCTCCCTGTTTTTCCTGTCTCTCTGCCTGTCTGCCTCTTTCTCCCTCTCTACTGACTCATGGCTCAAAGATACAAGTCTAATTAAGCTTTGAACCTCTCTGTCTCTACAATATCATAAAACCTCAACACTCCAAACCAAACCAACCCTGCCAACACCTACCTGTCTCTCTGCCTCAGTCAGTCAGTCAGTCAGTCAGTCAGTCAGTCAGTCAGCCATTCAACCAGCCAGCTAGCCATTCAACCAACCAGCCAATCAATCAGTCACTCAGCTAGTCAGTCAGTCAGTCAGTCAGTCAGTCAGTCAGTCAGTCAGTCAGTCAGTCAGCCAGTCAGTCAGCCATTCAACCAGCCAGCTAGCCATTCAACCAACTAGCCAATCAATCAGTCACTCAGCTAGTCAGTCAGTCAGTCAGTCAGTCAGTCAGTCAGTCAGTCAGTCAGTCAGTCAGTCAGCCATTCAACCAGCCAGCTAGCCATTCAACCAACCAGCCAATCAATCAGTCACTCAGCTAGTCAGTTAGTCAGTCAGTCAGTCAGTCAGTCAGTCAGTCAGTCAGTCAGTCAGTCAGCCATTCAACCAGCCAGCTAGCCATTCAACCAACCAGCCAATCAATCAGTCACTCAGTTAGTCAGTCAGTCAGTCAGTCAGTCAGTCAGTCAGTCAGTCAGTCAGTCAGTCAGTCAGTCAGTCAGTTAGCCATTCAACCAGCCAGCTAGCCATTCAACCAACCAGCCAATAAATCAGTCACTCAGCTAGTCAGTCAGTCAGTCAGTCAGTCAGTCAGTCAGTCAGTCAGTCAGTCAGTCAGCCATTCAACCAGCCAGCTAGGCATTCAACCAACCAGCCAATCAATCAGTCACTCAGCTAGTCAGTCAGTCAGTCAGTCAGTCAGTCAGTCAGTCAGTCAGTCAGTCAGTCAGTCAGCCAGTCAGTCAGCCATTCAACCAGCCAGCTAGCCATTCAACCAACTAGCCAATCAATCAGTCACTCAGTCAGTCAGTCAGTCAGTCAGTCAGTCAGTCAGTCAGTCAGTCAGTCAGTCAGTCAGTCAGTCAGCCATTCAACCAGCCAGCTAGCCATTCAACCAACCAGCCAATCAATCAGTCACTCAGCTAGTCAGTTAGTCAGTCAGTCAGTCAGTCAGTCAGTCAGTCAGTCAGTCAGTCAGTCAGTCAGTCAGTCAGCCATTCAACCAGCCAGCTAGCCATTCAACCAACCAGCCAATCAATCAGTCACTCAGTTAGTCAGTCAGTCAGTCAGTCAGTCAGTCAGTCAGTCAGTCAGTCAGTCAGTTAGCCATTCAACCAGCCAGCTAGCCATTCAACCAACCAGCCAATCAATCAGTCACTCAGCTAGTCAGTCAGTCAGTCAGTCAGTCAGTCAGTCAGTCAGTCAGTCAGTCAGTCAGTCAGCCATTCAACCAGCCAGCTAGGCATTCAACCAACCAGCCAATCAATCAGTCACTCAGCTAGTCAGTCAGTCAGTCAGTCAGTCAGTCAGTCAGTCAGTTAGTCAGTCAGTCAGCCAGTCAGTCAGCCATTCAACCAGCCAGCTAGCCATTCAACCAACTAGCCAATCAATCAGTCACTCAGCTAGTCAGTCAGTCAGTCAGTCAGTCAGTCAGTCAGTCAGTCAGTCAGTCAGCCATTCAACCAACCAGCCAATCAATCAATCACTCAGCTAGTCAGTTAGTCAGTCAGTCAGTCAGTAAGTCAGTCAGTCAGTCAGTCAGTCAGCCATTCAACCAGCCAGCTAGCCATTCAACCAACCAGCCAATCAATCAGTCACTCAGTTAGTCAGTCAGTCAGTCAGTCAGTCAGTCAGTCAGTCAGTCAGTTAGCCATTCAACCAGCCAGCTAGCCATTCGACAAACCAGCCAATCAATCAGTCACTCAGCTAGTCAGTCAGTCAGTTAGTCAGTCAGTCAGTCAGTCAGTCAGTCAGTCAGTCAGTCAGTCAGTCAGTCAGTCAGCCATTCAACCAGTCAGCTAGGCATTCAACCAACCAGCCAATCAATCAGTCACTCAGCTAGTCAGTCAGTCAGTCAGTCAGTCAGTCAGTCAGTCAGCCATTCAACCAACCAGCTAGATACCCAACTAGCTAACCAGCCAGTCAATCAGTCACTCAGCCAGCCAGTCAGTCAGTCAGTCAGTTAGTAAGCCAGCCAGCAAGCCAGCCAGCCAGCCAGTCAGTCAGTCAGTCAGTCAGTCACTCAGCCAGCGAGTCAGCCGGCCAGCCAGTCAGTTAGTTCTGTGGGCCTGTGTATGGTTCTGGTGGGCGTCTGTTTGGTTTGTGTTAGGTTCAGCTAGCCCTCTGTTTGGTCTGTGTTTGGTCTCTGGGCCATAGATGCAGCAAGACCGGTTCAAAATTCCAAGCACTGACGCACTGCACAGACTACCACCTCATGCCTGCTTGGTGTGAAAGAGTCTGCTGGGACAAATGACCTACACAGCAACTTGTATCAGTCCCCCAGATGTGTTCCTGGAAGCTCAGTGTTATGGATGCAGTGTGACATGCTGACTTAGGGAAGCCTGTCTGTCGTGGCTGCACCTTGCTGTGGCTAAGAAAAGGCTGTGTTTGTTTGAAGTGCTGTACTGGTCATGCTGGGAAGTGTACAGGTCACCATTAGTAGTAGAAATGTTGCACTAGAATGAAATTAGTTGGGAAATGTAATGCATAATTATTGGCAGGGAAAAGATGGTGACAGGGATGCTGGGACGTGCTTCACTGTACACCGTGGTGGCCGCCCCTTGGTGCTTGGCGGTACCTTATAGGGCATCAAGGGGCAGTTATTGTAGTCTCATCTTACAGCAAAACAAGTAAAAGAAAAAAAATAGTAATAATAATAATAATATAAAAATTTTTTTTATCATTGTCTTGATGAGCACAAATCTTTCCCTGCCAATACATAAACAGCACATTTTTTCACTAAATTTCACCATTGTAGTACACATTTATACTAGTAATGATGACCTGTAGACTTTCCAGGCATGACAACACTTGAAACACAACCATTTTGTTAGCTACAGCATAGAGCAGCCACCAGACAGCCTTCCCCCACGTCAGCATGTCACACACTGAATCTGTCAGTCTGCTTTCAAGAACACATGAGAGACTAACAGGAGTTGCCATGTACTTAATTTCCTGCAGATTCTTTCACACCAAGGAGTAGCAAGTTGGAAGTCTGTGATTGTAGCTATCCTGCTCAATTTCAGCTTCTATTCTAATCTCTACTTAATCTCCATATAGTTCCATTTTGGCCATAAGTCACTGTTTACTTAATCAATCCCTCCTAAGACACTGCACTTTTTTCAGATTATAGAGCTGATAGGTCTCGGTAGGGGGTTGAGTGGTGGCTTGAGAGGGCCTTGGTGGGGGCTGACAGGGTTTGGTAGGGCTTGGCAGGGGTGACAGCAAAGGCTTCTGTTTAAAATCTCACATCTCAAGCCACCTCATTACTTGAGAGGTGACAAAGGGCTTGGCAGAGCTTGACAGGGATTGGTAGAGGTGACAGAGGCAGGCAGGAGTGACAGGGGATGACAAGGAACACCTCAAAATTAATGTACACGCATGTACAGACCGACTGCCCCTCTAAAAATGCTTCAAACTTTCCTTGTTTTGTATAAGCTTGAGCACCTGGTACACTCACGGGCACACAGCACCTTCGGGCCGTCCCCCAACACCTCAGGGCCCGGGAAAGGGGGGTCCCAGGCCGGGATGGAAATAAATAAATAAAAATAAAAGCTGGAACCGGCCTTACCTTTCTTGAGGGCGTCTTCTTTATGTCTGTACATATTTCCATGGTGGCACACGCTACTAGCCGGCCCCTGGACACGCCTCTCGCCACCTCACGCATGTACAGACCGACTGCCCCTCTCTGAAAAGCAACAAATTCAGCCCTATATCAAGTCTGACTCGTGCCTGTTTACATTTCTCTGGGTCTCTGTCAGGGCTCAGGCGTGTATAATGGGAGAATGATAGAAAACGAAAGATTTTCAGGGGAAACTAGTTATAAGTCTATTATAAAATACCGTGATACAACCACTAATAATGTCTTAATAATGCACTTTTTCCTAACAGTATACTGAGGTCGACAAACTGAAAGGCTTTGGAGTAGTCAACAAAGACTGATTTCACTAATTAATTGCTTGGTATGTCAGTCACTTTGAATCGTCTTTTTGCCTTGTGACTAATTTTTAATGTCTCGGTTAGGTTAGGTTAGGTTAGGTTAGGTTAGGTTAGGTTAGGTTAGGTTAGGTTAGGTTAGGTTAGGTTAGGTTAGGTTAGGTTAGGTTAGGTTAGGTTAGGTTAGGTTAGGTTAGGTTAGGTTAGGTTAGGTTAGGTTAGGTTAGGTTAGGTTAGGTTAGGTTAGGTTAGGTTAGGTTAGGTTAGGTTAGGTTAAAAAAAAAAAGATATTTTTTTTCAGGTGAGGGCCAGTTAGGTTGTTTTTGTGGTACAGATTTAAGGTACAGTGACACATGGTACAGTGGCTTATGGTGAAGGTAGACAAGGCCTTCCTGCACCATTAGCACCATAGAGTACAGTGCTGTGGTACTGTAGCACTGAAATATTAAGCAAATACAAAAAAAAAAAGGTATTTTTTTTCAGGTGAGGGCCAGTTAGGTTGTTTTTGTGGTACAGTTTTAAGGTACAGTGACGCATGGTACAGTCGCTTATGGTGAAGGTAGACAAGGCCTTCCTGCACCATTAGCATCATAGGGTACAGTGATGTGGTATTGTAGCACTGAAATATTAAGAACACGAAAAAAAAACGATATATTTTTTTTTAAGTGAGGGCCAGTTAGGTTAAGTTTTTGGGGTACAGTTTAAATGTACAGTGACGCATGGTATAGTGGCTTATGGTGCAGGTAGACAAGGCCTTCCTGCACCATTAGCACCACAGAGAGAGAGAGAGAGAGAGAGAGAGAGAGAGAGAGAGAGAGGAGAGAGAGAGAGAGAGAGAGAGAGAGAGAGAGAGAGAGAGAGAGAGACTTAAGCAAACCTAACTAACTGAATTAATATAAACCTAACCTGATGGAAAGAAATAAAGAAAAAATAAAAGCTGCAACCGGCCTTACCTTTCTTGAGAAGCGTCTTTTTTATGTTTTTACATATTTCCCTGGTGGCAGACGCTACTAGCCGCCCCCTGGCGACACCCCTCGCCACCTCACACATGTACAGACCGACTGCCGCTTTAAAAAGCAACAAATTCACTCCTATATCAAGTCTGACTGGTGCGTTTGTTTACATTTCTCTGGGTCTCGGTCTGGACTCAGGCCTGCAGGATGGGAGAATGTTAGAAAACGAGAGATTTTCAGGCAAAACTAATATAAGTTAATGTTGTGATACAAAACTACAACCACTAATAATAATATACCTCATGTTTTAATAATGCACTTTTTCCTAACAGTATACTAAGGTAGAGAAACTGAAAGGCTTTGGAGTAGTCAAGAAAGACTGATTTCACTAATTAATTGCTCTGTATGTCAGTCA